>NC_092757.1:11920929-12223072 GCF_047496795.1 Chiloscyllium punctatum
TTATGGGATCAAACACATTGAAGAAGGTAGAGCAGTGGATGCGGTGTGCATGGATTTTATCAAGGCATTTGATCACGTTCCCCATGGTAGGTACATTCAGAAAGTAAGGAGGTATAGGATACAGGGAAACCTATCTGTCTGGATACAGAATTGGCTGGCCCATAGAGAAACAAAGTGGTGGTAAATGGGAAATGTGGGAAGTGGGCGGCACGGTATCACATTGGTTAGCACTGCTGCCTCATAATACCAGAGGAGAAAATGAGGACTGCAGGTGCTGGAGATCAGAGCTGAAAATGTGTTGCTGGAAACGCGCAGCAGGTCAGGCAGCATCCAAGGAACAGGAGAATCGACGTTTCGGGCATCAGCCCTTCTTCAGGCTGCTTGACCTGCTGCGCTCTTCCAGCAACACATTTTCAGCTCATAATCCCAGAGACCCAGGTAAAACGTCCGCCTCAGGCGACTGACTGCGTGGAGTTTCCAGGTTATCCACGTGTCTGCATGAGCTTTCCCTTGGTGCTCCAGTTTCCTCCAAAAGTCCAAAAATGTGCAGGTTAGATGAATTGGCCTTGATAAATTGCCTGTTGTGTTAGTTGGAGGGGAATGGGTCTAGGTGGATTGAGGGTTGGTGTGGTCTTGTTGGGCTGAAGGGCCTGTTTCCTCACTGTAAGCAATTTAATCTATTCACTCTGGAGCTCGGTGAAAAGTGGTGTTCTGTCGGGTTCGGTTCTGGGAACTCTGTTGTTTGTGTTTTCTATAAATTATTTGGATGAGGGAGTGCAACGGTGGGTTATTACATTTGTCAACGGAAAGAAAACGCTGGTGGAATTGTGGACAGTGTGGGGGCTGTAGTAATTTGCACTGGGATATTGACAGGATGAAGAACTTGGCTGATAAGTGAAAGGTGGATTTCAAACTCGAAAAGTGTGAAGCGATTTATTTTGGATGATTGATTTGAATGCTGAATACAGGATACAAGGTAGGTAGTGCACGTCAGGTCCCCAACAATTCACTCTCTTCTCCAGACACCTTCCCCTACCAACACAGAAATTGCAAGATCTGTGCCCACACCTCCACCCCCCACCAAAAAAAGCCTCAAAGATCCTTCCCCATCCATCAAGGCTTCAACTGCAGTTCCACGCATGTCAGCTACTTTATCCGTTGCTCCCAATGTGGTATTCTATACCTTGGTGAGATAGGACATCTACTCACAGAGCACTGCAGGAAACATCTCAGGGACATCCGCAACAACCAGCCCCACTGCCCTGTGGCCGATCGATTCAACTCCCCTCCCACTCTGCTGAGGACCTGCAGGTCCAGGGCTTCATCCATCGCCACTCCCTTACCACCACATCTTCAACCTCGGGACCCTCCAATACCATGGTATCAATGTGGATTTCACCAGTTTCTTCATTTCCCCTCCTCCGACCTTTTCACAGTTCCAAACTTCCAGCTTAGCACCGCTCTCACGATCTGTCCAATCTTTTTATTCAAAGTGGGAAAGGGTTTTTTTTTAATATTCCCTACAGAGTGGTAGCAGGCCCTTTGGCCCAACAAGTCCATACCAAACCTCCGAAGAGTAACACATTTCCCTCTGACTAATGCACCTATAACTATGGGAAATTTTGAATGACCAATTCACCTGGCTTACACATCTTTGGAACGTGGGAGAAAACCAGAACACGCGGAGGGAACCCATGCAGAAACATGGGAGAACGTGCAAACTCCACATGGAGAGTCGCCTGGGGCTGGAATCGCAACTGATCCCTGGCACTGTGAGCTACCGTGCCCACCAGTCCATATTCCTTCCCACCTATCCACTCCACCTCCCCTGACTTGTATGAAAATTACCCACAACTCCATCCAACTATCGCAGTTTCAGTTACCTTTACCGAGCCCCACCCCCTCCCATTTATCTCTCCACACTCATGGCCCCCTGTCTTATTGCTGATGAAGGGTTTTTGCCCGAACGTTTGCTTTTCCTACTCCTTAGATACTGCCTGAGCTGCTGTGCGTTTCCAGCTCTACCCTCACATCTCTAACCTCCAGCATCTGCTGTCTTCTCTTTCACCTTGTTAACATCTCCACTCAGTGCCTGTCCAGGTTGCAGATGTATTGAGTCTGGGAGAATGGCCAGATGTCATCCCCCTAAGTAATTTGTGTCTTAATCTTCTGACACTCCATGTCCACACATCTGCTCTCTGGGCCAGGTCTGTCTGAAAATGAATTTGTCAAATATGGTTGCCAGCCAGTTCTTGATGTCTAATTTGGACAGCACTTGGACTTACATAGAGCCCAGTGACAGACTGTTGGCTAGTTTCCACATGGCCCAACTTGGATTCCAGATGATTTGCTGTGAAATATTGCTTGAATATTTGCCCAGAACTATGTGGTAATGTTCTGGATACATTTAGGTGCAGGCCAGTATCTCACTAAGCTCCACAGCCAGCAATGATTTCAGTAACACTCTGCATGAATTCAGATCCTTCTTAATCTATTTTCAACGAAGGCAATGATTGCAAGGTGATGAGTTCAGTGATCTGAAAAACAATCAGATATTTGCCATGTTTCATGAATTGCGCAAAAGTGAGATGTGAAGTATGATCTTTCAACCGAACAATAATTGCATCCTCTCTTCAAGCAATTAGCTTGATGTTATATTTATGGAACTAACGCCTGTCTACATTTTATGATTCAAAAATAAAGAATGTACATTTTGTTTTATATTGAACAAAGAATATGCTATCTGACCTAGACGTGATCACAATTACATATTCATTGTCGGTATTCAAACAAATACATTGTCACACCAACATTTAGAAAGTGGTTGGTATCTGACCGATTATAGAGACAGATTGAGAAAATGATTGAACAATCATACAGAAATAGTGTTCTTATATGTTTAAGTAGCAATCTGTTTAATTTCTCACTTAAGTGTACGAGCTTCAGCTATTGTCCAACAATTGAGAAATGACAGTAATTCAACATGTACTGTAAATGTTAACGTAAATGAATGATTTATGATATTACATTGTAGAGAACAATAATTTGAAATCTTGCAATTTTTAAAGAATGAATCGCATTTAATGAAAAATTTGGTGAGTGAAAAAAAACGATGTTGGTGTTTCCATATGAGTGAAAAGTCAAACATTTACAAAGTGTATTATGCCAGAGCAAATAATGATTTGTTTTAATAATTGGAATACAAGATTTAAAATATTCATGTGCTGAGTACTAATTAGTCTTCATCATCAAGCTGACTTTGCAATACTTGCATTTTAAATGGTTATGCTGCAGCAAATATGATCAGTTATTTGCTAGCATTTACAACAGGAAATAATCAGATACTAATGTTGACTTGCATCTGTATATGATAGAGTACAAAACTTTAATGAACAGAAGGAGGCTACTGGGGCACTGTGTATGCATCAGCTCCGGAAATGTCTCCCAAATTCCTCCCATTTGCCACCCGGCCCTCTGAAGCCCTTTACTTTTGTAACTTAGAAATATATATCCAGTTCCCTTTTGAATCTTCATTCACAAATCTCCCAGGCAGAGCATTCTAAATGCTAACAACTCTCTCAATGAAGAAGTTTTCCTTCTCTCACTTCTAGCTCTTGTGCTGACAATCTTGAACCTACGACTCTTTGACGCTGTAATGCCAATGAACAGAAACAGAGTATTCGTATTTTAACCTGTAATTTATTTCATAATTTTGAACAACGCAATAAGTTCACAACTTTGCCCGTTCTGCTTAATGAAAAGTAACCCTAATTGTTCATAACCTACCTTTAACTAAATCGTTCATTGCAGTTGTCATTCCAATTATTTATAAGGTTACTGGTCTGCGTGTGTTTATGTGTGTGTGTTTGTTTGTGTATGTGTGTGTGTGAGAGAGAGAGACAGAGCAAACAATCTGTTGTAATGTCAGAATTACTCCCAGTCCCACGTGGAAAAGAGGTAATGATGAGGAAGGTGTGAAAGTTTAACATGTGGTTAAAGAGCTAGTACGTGGTGAGGGTTACAATTTTTGTATCATTTGGGATCTGTTCCAGGACAGATGAGAGCTTTCAAAAATGAACCGGTTGCATCTAAACTGGAGGAGCACCGAAATCCTTGTAGTGACGTTTACAAGTGGAAATTGGATAGATTTAAACTAATAAACCAGGAGGTTGGCAACCAAAGCAGTAGGTCAGAAACTGAGCAGAAGATAGAAGTGAATAAGACATCAGGCATGGCCAGTCTCATGACCACGATGAAGGATGGATCATGTCAATTCAAAATGTGAGTTGGAGATTGGAATAAATGATAGGGATGAGGAGCATAATTATAAGGGATAAACAAATAAGGTTGGACAGTGTGGGAGATGCGAGGTAGGGATGTGTGTTAGATCAGGAGGCTAGTGTACAAAAAACTATTAGAATGGAAAGACAAACCAAGAAAACGTATTTAAAAACATTGTACCTAAAAGAACAAAGTATTTGGAAAAATATCGATGAGCTGACAATAGATACAGAGACAAGTGGGTATGACCTGGTGCGGATTACAGAAACATGGTTATCGGGAGATCATGACTGGGCTGTGACATGTCCGAGGGCACTCACTATTCCAGAAGGTTAGACAAGAAGGAGCAGGAGATGAAATTGATGTACTGATTAAGGATGATATCAAGGTTGCATTATGAAATGATATTGACACGAGGATATTGGCATGTTAATCAGTCCAGGCGTAAATAAAAAGCAAGAGAAGAAATCTCTTGGGAAGAGTAATGTTTTGCTACTGTCCCCCCTAAGTATTTCTGAGGTCGGAAATAATGACGGCTGGTGAAAAGGGCACAACAGTGGGATGAACATGCATATTGACTCAATTAATCAACTTGGCAAAGGTAGCCTTGAAGAACAATTCATAGACAATATGAAGGAATGTTTCTGAGAGCAACATGTCATGGATTCAACCAGAGAACGGGTTACTACAGATTTGATTTTATGTGACAAGGACGGATTGATAAAACGATCTTGCAGTTTAGGATCCTCTTGTAAGCAGTAACTGCAACATGCTGTAGTTTCAACCTCAGATTGAATGAATGAGGACAGAGTCACATATGACGTTTTAGTTTTTAGCAATGATAATTATATTGGACAATGATAATTATATTGGGCAAAGGAAGGAGTTGGCTTGGGTGGACTGGCCAGGAAAAAAAAAGGTCAAGACAGATGTAAAAAATAAGGCAAAGACGCAAGGAGATATTAAATAACCTCTCAATTAAAGTGTATTGGTGAGAGGAAGCTGAATTGTGAAATGGAAAAAAAGTCATCCATGATTTGACAAGTAAATCAATGAGAACATGAGGGAAAAGTCTCGGGAAAATCAGATTACACAGGTTAGTCACACTCTGCAGGACTACGTAAGGCACAGACTTGGTGGTGTTATCGTTGAACTGTTAAGCGAGAGACCCAGATAATGTTCTGATGACCTGGATTTGAATTCTGCCATGGTAGATTATGGAACTTGAAACCAAATGTGGAATTAAGAGACTGATAGTGATCATGAATCGATTGTAAGATAAAACTCATGTGGTTCACTAATATCTTTTAAGGAAGGAAACTTCCATCCTTGCCATAGATTCATCACTCTCTGGCTGAAGGCGTTTCTCCTTATCTCCAGTCTAAAATATCTTCCCTTAACCTTAAGACTATGTCATTGGGTCCTTTCCCTCCTAATAATGGAAGCATCTTTCTGACATACACTCTGACCAGGCATTTAATATTTTGTATGATTCAATTGGAATCACCTCATCCTTCGCAACTTCAGCGAGTTTGATCCCAGAGACTTCATACGTTAGGCCTTTCATTTCTGAGGCCATTCCTGCATCATCGAAATTAAATCGACTTGACTCAATTATTAGCAAGAGCAAGGAAAGTGTCTTTATTAAAAATCCTGCAGGATTTTGACTCATTACAGTAAGTCCGATGCCTCAATGCAAGGAGTACTGAAACATTATACAGACGCCTGCCTGATAGCGTTCCTTATCACACTCTCAAGGGCAAAGACTGGGGAAACTCAAGTTCTTATTCTTTCATTCCATGGTCCTAGACATAACAGTTCTTCAGCTTTCACAGAGTTCGACTATTGCAAGGTCGAGTTGAATGTTTTCAGAATCCAAACAGAGATAAGCTAACTGCAAACCTTCATCAAACGATCGTTTACAAAGTTCAGTGCAGCATTGATTTAAATAAAAACAATCTCTTTCAAATTTCACAGTAAATGTTTTATTAATTTCACAGTAAGTGGATAATTTCCCATTACATTTTCCCCTTTTTGTCATTTTACGACAACAAGGGGACAACTACAGCAACATTAAAAAACGAGCCAGAATAACTATACTTCAGAAAATGTTGAGGAAACACCAAGCCTTTCCTCAGACACTATCTACCCGAAACACAGCTTTGTGGTGTTTTCATCACTTGCTCTGGATTGCCCCGTACACAGCCCATGTTCACACGTCACATTCGGTAAAGCCATGGTAGGGTGGGGTCCATGCAATGCCCCTTCCCTTACGAATAGTCCGACCAGGTGTTTGCTACAAGTGAGAGCTGGAGCTTGCCCATATTCGTATGAGGCTTCCACCCATTTGGAAAACATATCAACTATTATCAGACAATACATTTTCCCTTCGCTGTGTGTTTGTTGAATAAAATTTAACTGTAAATGTTCAGAAGGTTTTTGTGGCTGGGGGTGTGCTGCCTCTTTACCATGACGCTTCACGTTGGCCCCTGAGGGGGCAAAAGACGGGGTACGGCCTGCACAACGGAACAGGATTGAACTGTCCTGGGGGCTGGCGCTTCAGTCAGTCCCAAGGATACTCGCAAACCGATCGCCTCAACCCGGAATCGTAAACAATGACCTATAAACAACGAAACAAAACAAGACACACTTAGACAAAGAACTTTACAGTACAACTAGCAACGCCGCAACTACTCCCCAAGGTCCTGACAGAAGCAGTGTTCTGGGCCACAGGCTGTCTTCCTTCTTGCCCCGAGAGATCAGCCTGCAGAGCTCAAGGCATTTTCTTTTTCCACATCAAATGACCATTTTGTGTCCGGTGGAATTTGATCCAATATTGTAACGGATTTGGCAACATGTGGGGCGTGCGGAACAACAGCGTTATTGACAGCTTGCAGGTCTAGAACAAACCTCCATTCCTCCGGTTCACCGGGAATGTTTGCTTTTTTGACAGGAACAATGGGGGTTTTCACTGGTGAGTTTTCACAGGGGATTATCACTCAAGCCTTTAGGAGGGATTCAAGGACGGGAGTAATTCCTTCTATGGCTTCAGGTTTTAACAGATATTGTGCTCTGCAAGGACGATACTCAGACTTCTGGCTTATCCTTATGAGCTCACAGCCCCGTATTCGCCCCACATCATGTTTACACATTGCCCACAAGTCTGTAGGGGCCATCTTTAATCTTGGTTCTGAAATTTCCATCGGAGGGAAACGCCAGGTGATCTCCCGAGGATTTTCAGGGCTAGTGGTGTTTCCCTGGACTGTCCTGTCTGCCTGAGTTAACCAATTTAGTTTCTTATTATATGTCCACATATCTGCATGAAACCAAACACCAAATCGTCCCTGAAGACCCAACCTTTCACTATTTGTGCCTTTAGCATCCATGCTGCCAAATCCTGGCACGTATCAGCAGATGCCTTCGCCAGTGATGAGCGGAACATTCCACATCAAAAAGGTAGGGTCAACTTGCTGTTACAGATACCTTCGATAAGTTCACACTGGCTGCACATTTGTGATCACTTCAATAAAAATCGCAAAGTAACAACTCTAACCAATCTCCTGAACAAATCTTTCTCATATGGTTGGTCAGGGCCATTACGGTGTATGCGTGCTGTACAGTGCATCATATATCCAGCAAGAAAATCGGTGTTAATAAGATTAACATGGTTGTTTTCTTCCAGGGTGTATTAACTGCTCACTGAATTTATGGCTCTTTGGCTTAATCGCACTCATAGACATACATCAGGAGTTGTGGGTCATATTTTACAGGCTGCACTGTTAAATTTTTCCATTGAATTACCTGAAAGCCTGTCGGAGTACTGATCAAGTTCAACCCCAGTTTCACTACGAGTCGCGAGCTATCAGATTTAAAGGATAAAATTCCAATCACAAGAAGGAGAATTGGCAGGTTTCCCCGTTAGTGGACTGCCCACCTCCAGCTCAGCCTTCCCCTGTCAATCACCCTGGTGTCCAGCTTCCAGGGCCGATTGGGGCTGTCTGTGTGGGCACTGGCTCGCCCAGTGGACCATTGCTCTGCAAACAAATTACCCGCCAGATCTACCTTTGCCAGCGCTTCTTCCACGAACTCTTTGTCTTCTGTGGCCTCCACATCTGCCTCTCTCTCTTCCTGTAGCACCTGCCTCCAACAGTTGGTCGACCATTTGCATCATACTAAGCTGAGCTTTATGTGCTTGCTGTTTCATCTTTAGTTTCCGCTAATCCTCGTCTTGGGTAAGCAATTTTTCAGCATGTATCGCATGTTGTTCTATCAAATTCAGCTTTCCTGTGTCCCAGTTAATACATGTGACTTTTACGTTTTTCGCATATTTCTTCCTTCATTCCATTGATGAAACTGTTGCTCATGTGTGCCTCATGCAGCGTGATTTCCGCTGCCGTTATCTTATCAGGTGGTCTCCGTCCACTATGGGCATTACGGATTTCAGTGAGGTGTGTAAGATACTGGGACACGGTCTCACATTCCCATTGTTTGCACATTGTTACTTTGGTCAAGTCAATTCACACTGGGAATGCCTTCCTACAGGCGGTTGCCAGCGCTGCAAGAAAAGCATTTACGTCTCTGTTCTGCTCTGCTTGAGGGTTGGCTACTCTGGTATTGACATTTGCAGCTGGCTAGGTATACTTGATTTTGGTGATATCGACAACTAGATTTCGTCCCAGGAAACGGCTGACGTGGAACTTCCACCAGGCTGATCTCGTAGAGGTCTGCAGGTCTCTGAGAGCAGTCATCAAGGTCAGGAACTGAAACAGACATAAGACAATGTACAGCTTCGTTAGGTTATTTGCCGCACGCGTTTGCATGTGTGCTGGTGTTTGTATATGTATTTGGTCTATCCTTTATTTGAGATTTCCTTTCACTGATATCAGCCTCAACCATCCACATATTATAAGCACTCCATTTCATAAGTTCTATTTTTCCCATCCTTTTCTCCTTCTCTCTCTCTTCCTATCTCGAGCTCACCATTTCCAGTTGTCTTTTCCTAAAACTTCTTCCCTCTGGAAAACCACATTCCTTGACCCACAATTCTAACTGCTTTACACATTCTGGGCTGTAATTATGTAGCATGTATTGTATTTCTGGTTGACCATTCGAAGTCCTATGTGGACTCTCCCTTTGTTTGCTCTGGCTGGAGACCATTTTTAGTGTAACTGGAGACCTGTTCAGTTCTTTCTCTCTCCCTCTCTCTCCCCCAAGTCAAAACCATCATTAACCTTGCTGTCTCCTGAACACTGTAGAGACCGTAATCCACTTCGCTTGCGGTTTTACTCGAATACCACATGAGAGTTCACAGAACCCTTTTTCTGCTGTATTTATTCTCTTAGTCTCGATGTCTGATTACTTACGCCACGACTCTTACCCCGAGCCTATTCGATTCGAACCCCCAGCCCTGGCGTGATCCACCGATTCCCAGTCTTCGCACGCAAAGTGAACGCCCTTCAAGGCGTTAGCGCCTACACCTCCTGGGAATCTTCAGAATTTCACCCAGTCGTGGGATCCCGGACGAGCCCCCAAGTTAACTGTCGTGGAAATTAAATCTACTTGACTCAACTATTCACTAGAGTATAGAAAGGGTCTTTGTAAAAAAAACTCCTGCAGGCTTGTGTCTCATTACACTCAGTCAGATGCCTCAATGCAAGGTGTGCTGAAACTTTATACAGACGCCTGCCTTATAGTGTTCGTTATCCCACTCTCAAGGGCAAAGACGGGGGTAATTCAAGTTGTTATCCTCTCATCCCCTGGTCCTAGACATAACAGTTTTTCAGCTTTCCCAGAGTTGACTATCGCAAGGTCGAGTTGAATGTTTACAGAATTCAAACAGCGTTAAACTAACTGCAAATCTTCATCAAAGCATTGTTTCCATTGATTTAAAGAAAAACATTCTCTATCAAACTTCACAGTAAATGGAGAATTTTCCATTAAAGTTGTGAACTGCCTCTGAACATGCTCCAGGGGTGGTATATCCTTGTTGAGATATGGGGCCCAAAACATCAAACAATAATCCAAATGTTGTCTGATTAGAACCTTATAGAACCTCAGAAGTACATCCATGCTTTTCTATTCAAGTCCTCTCAAAATAAAGGTCATCATGATATTTGCCTTTGTGACCAGTCGGATCACCTGAAATAATGAACTTATGATGGATAATAAAAAGTTATCATGGAGTTACAAAAAATGAACAATGATTAAAGCATGCTGGGAAATGGATCCCAGCCTTGACTAAAGTCTCTGTGGTAATCCACATGCTGCAGAATCCAGACAGGCTCCCCACAGACGGTTTGTAAACAAACTTGAGAGCTACAGACTCTGCAATACAAACCTGGAGTTTAACTTGAATTGGACAATGGAATGTCGCCCTTGGGCCGTCAATGTGTCACCCCCTGTTTGGGTCTGTTTGCTCAGGGTAATCCAACCCTCCCAAAAGAGGGTGAAGAATCGGAAGAATGAGAATCACGGCAAAACCCTACTTAGCGCAGGAAATCGAAAATAACCACCAAAAGAGAAGATACTTCCAAGTCCATCGTAAGAAGAAGAAATCAGCACGTGGAGCCCGGCAACGTTCTATAGGCGTGGTATACGATCATACAGAGTTAATTTAAAGCATAAGATAGCTTGTAGTGTGTTTCGTTACTTGATAGTAAAATTTATGGTGCTAATATTAATTGTGTTCAATAAAAAAATATTGTTGATTAGAAGTCGACTCACAGTTCTTTTGGTGAATATAAGATATCAAAACATACTGTCTCATGGTACAAAACTTTCCTAAATATTGGTTAAACTGCAAGTTTACCTTGAGACCATCTTGGTATAAAACTCCCAAGTCTCTTTGCACTTCAGACTGAAGAATTTTCCTGCATTTACAAAATAGTCCATGCCTGTATTCTTCTCACCAAAGTGCATGACCGCACACTAGCCCCCATTGTATTCCATTTGCCACTTCTTTGCCCACTTTCTTAAAGTGCCTAAACCGTTCTGCAGCCTCTCCACTTCCGCAATGCGACATGTCTCTCCATCTATCTTTATATCATCTGAAAAGTTAACCAGAATGCCCTTAGAACAATCCTCTAGATCATTAATTTACGAAGTAGAGAGCCGTAATCCCAACACTGAGGCATGTGTAACATCACATGTCACTAGCTACCATGCTGACAAGACCATTTTTTATTCTCACTCGCTGTTTTCTGCCTTTTTAACCTTTGTTGTTTCTCAATTCCACCCAGGCAGATCCTTCACCACCTGTCCATACTTCAGAAGTGATGGGAACTGAGTGAAGGGACTGCAAAACACTTTAGCATTGTCGCTAATTTATAGTTTAGACATGGACTAAAAATATGTCATTGGCCATTCAATTGAATTGTGGTGACAACCTATGTCTTTGTCGAAATATTGTGTTTGCATTATGGAAGAATACAAACGTGTGAACCTGCTTGAGAGTACACAGACAATTTCAAATATTTGTATTCTTCTATAATACAGACAGAATATTGGTCAATGACACAAACTGTCACCAAATTCCAGTGGAAATGACAATGTAATATTCTTACTTTTTTTGTTTTTATTTGTAGATGAAGAAGACACGAGTTTATAAACAGATATAAGTGTGTCAAATGAACCATAAATATTGGTATATGGAGCACAGAATGGAATATGTGTCTGTGTTCAAATATGTTGGCAATTTAATGGAAACGCAGAAGTAATATCAATGGAGAGATTGGATTGAGGCACAGAGGAAACAGGCACCTGGATCACACAGAAAAAAAATGCGTACATCAAACTTTTAGAGAGGCCAGACAAATGTTGAAACTTTTTTGAAACATAATTCATTCAGATGTAGGAAAAATTTTCTACAGTTTTACAGTGTACTGGAGAGACCACATCGAAAAAGCGAGAGCAATAATGATATGCAAAACTGTCCAGAGAAGATACACACAGTGGGTCCTCGTGGTGCAGGAACACTAACATTTTTATTTCAGGGAACGTTACAGGATTTTGAACAAGTGACAGTGAAGGACAATGGTTTCGATGCAAGTCAGGATGCAATGTGACCGAGAAGATAATATTCTTCACCGATTGATGCTCACAAGCCATGGAAATGGTGAGACTATTTTCTGTTTTCAAGAATTAAAGTGATCGAGTCTTATGGCAAACAAACAGGCCATTCAGCGCAACATGTCTACACCAACAAGAAAACACCAAACTGCATTAATGAAAATTACCTCAAGGTGCATAGCCCACTCTCCTTTGGTATTTTGTGCTCATTCAGCTGCTGATTAAATGCTGCAATAACATGTGTTATTCGTGACCTGGGCTGTCAGTTGACCTTTTATTTCAATGTATTCACGAAATGATTTCTGCAAATGCATCGCACTACTTCAAAGTCCGCAAAAAGCTCATCAGATCAATAAACATGGTTACATTGTTCAATTATTATGAGGAAATCGGATTTTTCAAAACTTCATTTGGGATTTTAATGGAGCTCGTCCAACATTAATTGCCGTTGAGAAGTTCCACTCCAGTTGGTGTTGGCCTATCCAAGTGGCTGTTGGGAGGGAGTGCCAGCTCTGCATCTCATGTGCCAGCATAGCTGGGAGTGAGTGTCACTGGTGGTGAACGCAGTGTTAAATCAGCCACCATACTATGATGAACAGTTGGCAGAAAAACTCAGAACATCTGACTCTTTGTCAAAGTGAATGTGTGGCAAGGAATTTATTATTCTGCCGATAAATAACAACCTTACAACGAGAAGTCAATATATTAATGAAGTAAAGTTGGTTTCTATGTTTTTGCTTTCCTTAAAATAATGGTGTCAAATAGCCGGAATAATGTTGGTGGGCTTATTGAACGAAACTCACACTGAGCATATGAATTATCTTGGATATTTTCAGGGAGGTCCGGGCTGTCCTCGGTTTAGTGAGTACTGATGCTCCATGGGATGATGCTGATTTGTAATCACCACACTTACTGAGCACAGTTCGATGTAACAAACCAACAATTACCATTGGGTGATGCTTCATGGAATCGGGTAATAAAGAAGATGCCTATCAAATCTGGCATCATCAAGCGCTGATATAAGTGCTTTGCCGAGTTTGTACGGTTTCCTTCCTCAACCACCCCCACAGGCAATGCATTTCAGAAGCATATCATCCTCTGGGTTCAAAGAGATTTCACACATCCTCACTCAATCACTTGTCTTTCACTTTTAAAGTGTATCCCCTTGTACTTAACCGTTTGACTAAGGGGAACATTTGCTGTCTGTTCACTCTATCTATACCTCTCATGCTGTTTTCCACCTCTGTCAGGTTCACCCCATAACCTTCTCTGTTCCAAAGTAATGGAAAAACAAATCTAGCCTATCTTCATGGTTTGAGTACTCTCTTGTACTGTTATTCTTTCAAAGTGCAGCATGTCACATATTGCAGTGTTATGTTTTTTGGTCATTGTTCTGGCCATCTGAACAATGATGATTTACACCTCTGTAAACAACGCGTCCATCCTCACTTTGAACCACCGAAATAATAATTGCGTCATCCACAACATTGTTTATTATGCTCTAACCCTCACCCCCATCTCCCACATTGTTATCATCAACGTGTATGAATATCAGAAACAAAACTTGATTTTCTACGCGTTCGACAGTCGTTGTTGCAGAGGAAGAATTGATAATTCTAGTCTATAGTTTTTCCACTTTTGGTGAATTTGCAGCATGATACAGGAGATGGCTTTTATTAGTGAGGCAAAAACACTATTTTGGACATGGAACTGAATTCTGTTTTTATACTCCGGCACATGCATCTATTATTCATATTTTACATATGAATAATGATAATGCATCAATATTCTTGTACTCGCTTTTGGCACTGTGCACTGCAACATTTCCATTTTATGTGGGCCTGCAGCTCATTCTTCATAACATTCACTGCAATCCCATCATAGCACAGGGAACTTTGTTTAAATCTGCAGGATGGACGCAGGCTCATTCCTGAAATTTGTTTGAAAGAACTAAGATGATGAGGATAAAGTTTCAATTAAATTCTGCATTATAGGCATGCAGTAGAAGGTCAAATCACATTCTCATTTCTACATTGAATTGAAAGCAAAATCAAAGAAAAAATCACCGACCGTTCTGGATATTGTTTAGATACATAAAGTGACATAATGTTGAGATAATGAATTGGAGAGAAAAGAAAATGTCTGCCCTTATTGGAGATACAGAAATGTCGAGTGGGGATTTACAATATGAACAACAATCCTGTTAATAAAAGAAGTATGAGAAATATTTTCCGAATATTCAAAAGAAACCAGATACCAATTTTCCTTAACAGCGGTGTTTGATTATCCATCAATCTCAGTTTTCCAACTGCCACAGATGGTCCTTCTGACATACTACCTCCTCCCCTTCCTACTCTTTCCTTACCCACCTTTTACCCTCTCATTGCCCCTTCTGCTGTGACATACCCTTCCACTGAACACCTCCCTTCACACTTCTCGCACTGTGTATCACACCAGTTCACTATCACTCCCACTTTCCCGAACTCTCCCTTTCGCTTTTTGCTCTCACACTCAATGCTGGAAATTGCTGACTTCTGTGCTATTACATGTCATCAATGAATGGTGCGTATGAAATGATCACTGTCCAACAGCAACAGAAAGCAACATGTTTGCCACTGTCTGATGCGCCGTGAACAGGATGGCTTTGTTAACTATTGGTACAGAGTGGAGTTTCTTCTTGTCCCTCTATCACAACACTTAACCAAACAGCCTCATTACCAACAGGACAAACATCTTGGGACAGAATTGGAAGTCCATGTATCAATTTTCTTTTGTATATTGTGAAGGTATGTTCAAACAAAGAGTATTCTTGTCTTTTGCTCCTTGTTCTTTTAACTGATCTTCCAATATAATTTGAGGTGAGATCAGAGAGACTTCCCTTTCAATCGAAGCAGGAATTGACTAAGCGTGGAATCCAGGACACTGAGCAAAACTGAGATTAATGGGAATTAGAGAACATCCTGTACTGGTAATGGGAACAATGGGAAAACAATCTCGACAAGTTATCTTCCAAGTTACATGCCACCCTGACGAGGAACTAACCAGTTGGTAAGACATCTTGGAATATGCCCATAAGCAGCTCTGTGTGTATGTGCATCACTTGGGCACAAGAGATTCAAGTAGGCTGCACTATTTCACCTTTTCCAGAGTGATGGTGTTTGACACGTAAAATCTGCCCATGCTAGTTCCTTCCAAAACCCGTGGATGACTACGCCCTGTACCAATGTATCTTATGTTTCCACAGTTTAATCTAAAGTTTCAGAAATTTAAGACCTTGCTGAATGAGTATGACCGTCGTGAAACCTGGAGCATGATATGACGCTGTGGTAATGATTGGGATCCTTAATTCAATTGGATACTTCCAGAGGATTGATCATGTGATTCATGGCCACTGAATTCAAAATTTTCATGGTGATTTATGACACGGAAAATGTTATTAATATACAGGGCTCTGTCAAATAAAAAACTTCTAATTTTTCATTCAAGGAACATAAGCAAATTCATGAGAGTTAACTGAAATGGCAGCTTCACTGTTCCCTTTCATATCAGAAAAATATCCAAACTCCAAACGAAAAGTGAAGTTGGAAGTGGTGGAAAACTGTAACAAGTCCAACAGCATCTGAGCAGAAAGGGAATTAACGTTCTGAGACCAATATGACTTTTTTCAGAACAGACTCATATTCGTCTCAATATGTTAACTCTCTTTCACTCTCAAGATACTGACTCATCACCAACATTTTCCAATTGTATTTGTGATTTCCAAGTTCCCTCGTATACGCTAGCACAGTGACATATTTGGATGGGTGGCACGGTTGCTCAGTGTTTAGCACAGCTCTATCGAAACACCTGGGAACCGGCGCTCAATTCCACCCTTGGGTCACGGTCTGTAATGAGCTTTCTTATTCTTCCTGTGTCTGCAACTGTTTTGTTCAGGTGTTTCTGATTCCTCCCAATTGACCATGAAAAGTTGTTCATCTGTGTCTACTTGTTTTAACTATGGGTGATCGAGGAATCGTGTAGGAGGTGTATCTGTGTCAATATTATTCAGAGGATCAGTGTCAACTTGATGGACCGAATGTTTTATGGTAACACTTTAGAATTGTTCATCATTATTATCACAAAGACGGTGGTTACTGGAGCAAAGATCTCTGTATCAGCACGTAATGAGTTATATTTCTACTGACGTTGTTCCGTATTCTTTCCATGGCCCTGCACATTGTGTTATCCATGTCGTGATTTTTAATTCTGTGCATCGAAGAGCCAAGAGGGGACATGAGAAGTCGTTGGTAGATTGTGTCAAGGAAAGCCTGAAGACTTTCGATAGCTATATCAGGAATAAAACATTGACTAATTAAGGTCTGGGCCTATCACGCGCAGTAGTGGTAAGTTGTGCTTGGAGTCAGAGGAGATAAGGAAAGCGCTTAGTGAATTTTCTCATCAGTATTCACACTAGAAAATAGCTAATGTTATCGAGGAGAATCCTGAGATACAGGTCAGTAGATTAAATTGGATAAAGGTTCACAACGAAGAGGTTTCAGCAATTCTGGAAAGTGTAAAAAAAAACTCCCCTGTGCCGGATGGGATTTAACCGAGGATTCTCTGGGAAACCAGTGAGGAGATTGCAGAGCCTTTGGCTTTGATCTTGAGGTTTTCATTGTCTACAGGAATGGTGCAGAAAGCTGGAGGATAGCAAATGTTCTTACCCTATTCAAGATGGGGATTAGAGTCTAATTATAGACCAGTGAGCTTTACTTTGGATGTTAGTAAAATGCTGAAATTTTTAAAGAGACAGGGTTTAAACTCATCTAGAAAGGAATAATGGGATGAGGTATAGTCAACACGGTTTGGTGAAGGGTAGGTCGTGCCTCACAAACCTTACTGAATTTTTGAGGAGGTGAACAAACAGTTGGATGCGGGTAAAACGGTTGCTGTAGTGTATATGACATTCAGTAAAGCGTTTGGTAAGGTTCCCCACGGTAGACTATGGCAAAAAAATTACAGAGGCATGGGATTGAGGGTAATTTAGCCGTTTGGATCAGGAATTGGCTAGCTGAAAGAAGACAGTGTGTGGTAGCTGATGGGAAATGTTCATCCTGGAGTTACTAGTGGTGTACCACAAGGATCTGGTTTTGGCCCACTGCTGTTTGTCATTATTATCATCTGGATGATGGCACTAAGTTCGCTAGAGTTGTGGATAGTGCCAAAGGATGGTGTTGTTTACAGCAGGACACAGATAATTTGGAGGTTGGGCTGTGAGGTGGCAAAAAGAATGCAATGCGGAACAATGTCAGATGATTCACTTTGGATGGCGCAACAGAAATGCAGAGTATTAGGCTCTTGTTAAGACTCATGGTTGTGTAAATGAGTAGAGATTCCTCAGTGTCCATGTACATAGATCCCTGAAAGTTGCGAACCAGTTTGATAGTGTTGATCAGAGGGCTTATGGTGTGTTTGCTTTTATTACCAGAGGGATTTTGTTTCGGAACCCGGAGGTCATGCAGCAGCTTTACAAAACCCTGGTGCAGCCGCACATGGACTCTTGAATACAGTTCTGGTCATCTCATTCGTGGAAGAATGTGGAATCATTGGAAAGGGTTCAGAGGAGCTTTACTAGGTTGTTGCATGGTGTGGAGGTAAGATCTTATGAGGAAAGGCTGAGGGACTTGAGGCTGCCTTCGTTTGAGAGAATGTTGAGAGGTGACTTAATTCAGACATTTAATATAATCAGAGATCAGATAGGTTGCATTGCGAGAGCCTGTTTGTTTGGATGATAATGGCTAGCACGAGGATACGTAGCTTTAAATTGAGTTTTAATGGATATAAGACAGATGTCGGAGGTCGTATCTTTACTCAGAGAGTAGCAGGGATGTGGAAAGCACAGTCTACAACAGTAGGAGACTCACCAGCTTTAAGGCCATTTAAGTGATCTTTGGATAGGCATATGCATGTAAAATGGAGTAGTGTATTTTCGATGGGCTTCAGATTGGTTTCATAGGTTGGCGCAACATCGAGGGTCGAAGAGTTTGTACTGCACTGTAGTGTTTTATGTTCTATATGTGCACAACCCTATTGAACTGTATATGCAGTGATTTAAATACTTATGTAGCAGACTATTCTTTCCATTTGAAATTGCCCTGTCCACATTCATTGAATGCATGCAGTGTGGAAACAGGTCCTTGGAAGAATAACCTGACCAGGCGCATTCTTCTTTTCCCCCCCACCCCCCGATATTGACCCCTCACGTTTGTGCCTCACCTACACATCTGTGAATACAATGAGAAGATTAGCTTGGCCAATTCACCTAATCTGCATATCTTTGAACTGTGGGATGAAACACATGCAGACGTGGGGAGAATATGCAAACTCCACACAGAGATTCGCCTGAGGTTGGAATTAAACCAGGCCCTAGCAATTTGAAAATGTAGTGCGCAACCCCTGACTCACAGAGCCACATCAGCAACCAGCATTCTGTTGCCCAAATGTAATAAGTTTCGTTGCTTTGTTTTGCATTTCATTCTGTCTGCCAGAAAGCGTGATGGGGACTGGGGAAATATCGTTGTATTCCCCTCAAATCTCCACAACCACTGCTGACAATGCTTTCTGTCTCCTAACGAAGGTTATTTTCATTCTGTCCCTGGCTCATTAATCCAAGGTTTTAATAAACAAGGTCTTTGTACATATCATATTTTTGTCCACTCTGTCTCTCTTCCTGGAGTGTGGTCATCTTCTTTAATTCATTAATGTGACATGGGTGTAACTGGCTGAGCCAGTATATATTTCCCTTTCCGGGTTGCCCATGAAAAGGTGTTGGTGAACTCCCTTCTTAAATCATAGCAGTCCATGCTGTAGGCTGCCAGTGCTTAGATCTGTCTAGCTTCATTTCTTTGAGACCTTGTAGTGATATAACTGAATGACTGGCTTGGCCATTTCAGAAGGGCAGTTGAGAGTGAATCACAATTCTTTGGGTCTGGTGTCACATGTAGGCCTCACCACGTGAAGATAACAGATTTCTTTCCACGGAGGACACAAGTGGTCTCGGTGTTTGGTTTTATTTAACAACTAACAATCTTTCATTAGATTGTTAACCCAAATACTCCATTGAATTCAAATTCCACAATCTGATGAGGTGGGATTCAAGTCCAGGTTTGAGTCATTAGCTGGGCCACTGGATTAACAGTCTGGAGATAATAGCACTGGACCATTGCATTCCGAGCATCTACACTGGTAATTGTAGTGTTGCTGTTATTGTTACTGTTATTTCATTTTCAATTTGTTAGAAGATGAGAGATTGGGAATTGTTCAATTCACACTAGTCAGCAAGTAATCAGGACAGTAAATGGTATGTTGTCCTTCATGACAAAATGATTCAAGTGTTGAAGTAAATTCATCTTCCTGCAGTTGTAGCGTGTTGATTGGATAGTAGTTAGGCCAGTGAGTACAGATTATCTCTCCCTTATCAGGAATTATTTGATTGTGACTGAGATAGTGCAAAATAGTTCACCAGACTTATTCCTGGGATGATGGTACCGTGAGGAAAGTGTGAGGAAAAGGATTGTTTAATCCGTGATTCTGAGAGTGAATAACAGGCTTTTTCATTTTAACTTGAAGATTAAGTACTGTCACTCATATTCCCAAGAAAAAGACAGTGGTCAGGTGAAGCATTACATTTTTCCGTGATATTTGATTCCCAATAGTTCACATATCTGTCCGGCGCCCCCATGTTGGTTGAGAGGCAGCTGCAGGCTTGGAATGAACTCTCACTGTCTAAATATGCAGTTGGTGTATGAACCTGCACTGTTCACAAATCTGTCAGCAGCCACAATACTTTATTCCTGAAAGAGTTAGGCATTCCGACCAGTTTCTAACCTTCATCGAAACACCAGTCTGCCTTCTCGCAGACAGAACCTATTTCATTGAGACTTGGCACCAACCATCCACTTTCCCTTCTCACATTCTGTGAAGCAAGTGTACCACGTGCAATGAATCCAGGAGGAACAACATGGAGCGGTTAATCTGTGTACTCTATGCTTCACTGTTCGTCATGTTGGGGCATCAATGACATCTTACTATTTCTGGAAAATTGACTTGACAGGCTGAGTGCCCTCTTCCTGGTGACAAGGAAGAGACTGAAAGACCTGACTTGGCAACTCCTGGTTCCTGTTTAACACTTCGATGTGCTGACGACACTCCTTCCCTCCTTATGTAATAGGCAGGAGGGACTGAATTGGCTGTGCCTGTTATTGCCAAATATTTTCAGTGTGTTGATTACATTCCGTTGCAACCAGCTTGAAATGCTGAATGAGCTCCTCTTATTTAACTGTGGGAAAGATAAATTTCGAGTTGGACTGTTACAAGAATGTCATTTTCAATTTAGCAACACAGTTTAGATGCTGTCCAGGTCTTGCTGCTCACGGACATGGATTGCTTCAGCAGTGGCCAGGTGACAAATTATTTTTATCAATCTTCAGTGAACATCTCCCACTTCTTACCGTATGATGTGGGAAAGACGTTGAAGCAGCTGAAGAAAGCTACCTTGAGGATGCGCCCTGATATGTCCTGGGAGAGAGATGATTGATCCTCACCAACCACGAATACCTTCCCTTGTCCTCTGAATGCATCCAACCACGACTCATTCCTATTGCATTCTATTTTGTTCGGGTTCCTTGAAATCCTGTCTTGATATCGGGGCCAGCCATTCTAACCGTGTGTACATAAAACTATTCATGTGAATAGGTCACAGTATCTTTGTGAGCAGCGTTTCCTTCTTATAGAGGGTAGTGACTGTCGGGACTTCTGTATTCCAGAGAGGTAGGGGAGGTAGGTCACTAAGATGTTTAGAAGGGGGCACAATGGATATATGAGGCATCAGAATGTTGAGGGCTGCAGTGATTGAGCATAAAAAAAGAGCTGAGGATTTTGCAGATTAGCTATGATCATATTGAAGGGAAAGACAGACCAGAAGGGCTGAATGACCGATTCTTGTATCTGACGTTGTCTCATTTTGTTATTGGGAAGTTACTTTCCTGAAAATTCTGTTACTGGATGTTGCAGTCAGGGAGAACAGACGATTTTGTGTGCCATCTCTGGGTGAGGTGTGGGCGCTGTATTTATAGTGAATCTGAATCGGCAACATGACCAAGAAATGAAGGAAGTTCTGTAAAGACCGTGGAATGAGATGTTTCACACCATCACCTACACTTTCTTTTCACAAGAATATTTTCCAACATCATGTCAAAAAGTGTGTGACAGTCTTCATCTGCTGAATGGTTTCCGCGTTTCTGTGCACCACGTTACTGGGGTATATGGCCTCCGACTGTTCCTGTCCAGCAGGTTTGAGAGGTTCAATCGAACATAGGAACTAGGGACTGAGGAGAAGGGCTGATCATTAGACACTTGGAGCCTTCTCCACCAGGCAATAAGATTGTGGCTGATCAGGTTGCAGTTTCCTTTCAGTAGTTCATTGTCCTTTAGCATCCAATATCGAAGTAGCATGGCTTTCAATAAATGCAAACACACACAAGCACCACAAACGTCTGGGGAAGACCATTTCCACTCAAACAGCCCTTTTTGAGGTTCTCCTCATCCCTGTTCAGACTGGGGCTAGAGAGATCACTGTTTCATTTTCTAGTCCCTCTCTTCCATTGGTTATACCACATTTTAAAAGTGACAAGGTTGGTGACATAATCAATTATGTAGTTCTCAGACTAGGTCAGGTTCTTTGTTCGGGACAAGTCAGGTAGACAGCTTAAATTTCGAAAAGTAATTTACCAAAGTAAACTTACTTAACTGAATGGAAAGATACATGACAAGCCGTGTGGACAAATATGCACATTAATATTTATCTTTCAATGAATACTGAGACGCAGTTTGTATACACAGAAACATACATATACGCAGACACATACACTGAGATACTCACAGTGTCACACACACAAGTGCACACAGACACACACATACACATGCATGAAGACGAACAGAAAAAATTCTCTGCAGTTTATCAGCTTGAAAGAGATTTTCGGAGCAAAATTTAAATTCAAGACAAAAGGAAATACATCTGAGGTAATTCTGTTCGCACATGCTGCTGTCAATCGGTTTCCTTCCTGGATCATTTGGATTTGGCTGAATTGCCTTTGCTTCTGGCAATAAGGAGATTCCAATGAATCCTCAACAAGAATCCTTCACGAATGCTAAAAATGCGTGATGAGTTTTCCCTTCTCATATTTGCTGTGAGAAGGAACAAGGAAACAAAAGAAACAATAAGCCGTGACATCTCTAGCAGGTTGCATCTTCTCCAACGTTTAAATAAAATATACAATAATTTTATCTGATCACCTAATTGGACCAAATGAAGCCTCCTTGAATATGCTGTGGATTGTATGACTCCGTCCCTGTTCCCTGATCCATGTAGGAGCAATTTATAAGCTATAATTTGAAGATGCGCTTGTATATTTCCTCATAATTTTGTCCAATAAATTCATGTATTTGTGCGATCTGTGTTAAAGTGAATACATTGTTCTCTTAAATTTGTATCTTTAGTTCTAGTTTCCCACACCAGAGCAAATGTCCATCAGCAAAGCACCTGTTACACTCTCCTCAAGATCTTATATGGTTCAGTATGAAAATCTCACATTCTCAAACCTGAAGTGAGCTGGCCGTGTTGAGGTTTATAAAATTATGAGGGGCATGGAAATGGTGAATGCCCAAGGACATTTTCTGAGGTTGAGGGAGTCCAGAACTAGAGCACCTGGTTTGAAGGTGAGGCAGAAATATTTAAAAGAAATAAAAGTGTAATCTTTTCTCGGATGTATGGAATAAACTGCCGAAGGAAGTGTTGGTGGCTGGGTAAATTACAAGATTTAAAGACATTTGAATGGGTACTTGAAGAGGAAGGGTTATGGGCCAAGTGCTGGCAAATGGGACGGGATTAATTGAGGACATCAGGTCGTCATGGACAAGGCGAACCGAAAGGTCTGTTTCTGTACTGTATGACAGAATAAGGCCTTCTTTCCAGGAACACGTGCATCTTTACAAAGCCTCAGAATCAATTTAGCATATTTATTTTTCAGTTTAAGGAATCATCACTACACGCAATACATCAGATATGGCCTCAGAAATCCCCTGTACAGATGCAGAAAAATATCATGATAGCCTTTGCATGGAATAGAATAATTCTATATATTTTCTTAACCACTTACCACATCTGCAGAATACCTTTGTGTGATGCATGTAACAGGATGCACAAATCCCTTTGTACCACTGAGTTTTGTGATCTCTCTCATTTTAAGTACTTTACTGTTGTTTTACCCTATTGTTACAGCATAACCTTCATTCACACAGGTTATACTGTTTCTGATAAAGGTTGACACACTAAGCTCCCCTGTCTCTACCCCATTACAAACTCTCTACGTCCACTCGACATCTTATTGAATTTATATCTTGGTGGCTGAGCTAATTGAGGTCCAATCCAATCAGCCCCACATCCGAATCATTGACAGGTTCGAAATAGTTGTTGTTCTTGCACTAATCTCTAAGGAACTCTACCACTTTAAAGCTGTCCAAATTGAAAACAAACATCAATCCCGACTGCCGATTTCCTGATAGTTACCCAGGGTTCCCTGTTTCTGTGGAGCAGCTTAGAAACGTTGGATGGCGTCCTCATGTGCTGTGCAACGTACTCAAATGTCTGAGTGACTTTATCATCTTCCTTTGTCAATCCTTAGAGTACAAAAAGGTCTCCTCGTGTCTCATTGCTGACGGGCTGAATTAGATCTTCCTCTCCCTCTGTAACAGAATCGAGGGTTGAGTGAGAGAACAAGACATGGTTTCGGAACGGCAGGTAGCCATTCAGCCCTTCACGCCTGCTGCTCCATTTAGAATGTGCATTGTTGATGTGATTGTAATTAAAAATCCCTTTCATGCGGTTGCCAATAAACATAGATTCTATTGTCCATTAATGATCTATGGAACTCAATTTCGAATGTTTTTTTTTATTAACCCTGTCTTCACTGCTTCTTGGGCGTGGGGACACGACAGATCATACAACCCTAAAGAGAAAGGAACATCCCTGTCTAAGTCAGAAATGGAAATGCCCTTGTTCTTAAAATGTGTCCCCCTCAAGCCAATCATAACTATTTTGACACAGGGACACAACAATTAGAAACAGATATAGGCCATTCAAAACTCAAACCTGTCCATATTTCCTTTAACAACTGACAATCAAATACTTAACAAATTTAGCCTCAACTGAGGCAAGATGAACTCCAGATACCATTATCTCACAAGAGTGTAGGAAAGTGGAACATAGAACAGTGCAGCACAGCACACTCCTTCAGCCTTCATATTGTGTCAACCTTTTATCCTAGTCTAAGACTAAACTAAACTTCATACTCTTCATTTTATTATTATCCATGTGTCTATCCAAGAGTTGCTTGAATGTCCCTAATTTGTCTGATTCTACTACCACCGCTAGTTGTGCATTCCATGCACCTATCACTACCTGTAGAAAGAAAATACTGTCTCTGGCATCTTCTCTCAGCCTTCCTCCAATCACTTTAAAATTATGCTCCCTGCGTGATAGCCATTTCCACACCTGTACAAAGTCTACAATTGTCCACTCCATCTATGCCTCATCATCTTGCGCACCTATATTATGTAGCTCTCATCCTTCCTCACTCCAATGAGAAAACCCTAGCTCCCTTAGAAATTCTGCATAAGACATGCCCTCCTGCACAGGCAACATCCTGGGAAATCCTGTCTGCACCCTCTGGAAACCTTCCAATTTCTTTCCGTAATGGTGTGACCAGAACCTATCACAATACTTCATGTGTGGTCTAACCAGGGCTTTATAGAGCTACAGCATAATCTCGCGGCTCTTAAACTCAATTTCTCTGTTCACGAAAACCATCTCACCATACTTCTCTTAACACGCCTATCAACTTGAATGGCAACTTGTAGGTATCTAAGGACGTGGAGCCTAAGATCCGTCTGTTCCTCCACACGGCCAAGACTGCTATCTTTGACCCTGTAATCTGCATTTGAACTCGATCTTCCAAAATGAATCACTTCAGAAAATAGGAAATTGGAGCAGAATTAAGCCATTTAGCCAATCGGATCTGCTGTGCCGTTTGAATACGGGTGAAACATTTCTCAGCCGCATTCTTCTGCCTTCGCCAACTGATCAAATAGTTCCCCTATTAATGAATAACGTACTTATCTCTATCTTAAATAAATTACTTTTTCTGTTCAGGAGTGTGCATGTCTTAGTGTGTAAGTTTTGATACCTGCATCTATTTGTTTTGTGTGTTTAATGTGTCTATGTATGTTTGTGTGTATCCCTGTCTGCATCTCTGTTAAAAATGGTCTTTTAAGATTCTAGGGAAAGTCCACTGAAATTGACACCAACACCCTCCCCTTCCTCCATCTGTACTCTTTATCAATGTTAAGTGTAGAGCCGTAAAATGCCCCCCTTTGCAGTCCTACCCTTGCTAAATGTCAAATTTTATTCTCTCTCAGATGACATCAAATTCTGTAAATCTCTCAGATTGCACGTCTTCTTGGGTTTTCAAATAACGCCTTTTTAAGCACAGAGCATTTTCGTCTGATATCTAGTGATATTGTTCTTGAGATATTACCCACATCACTGGGTCACTTTCAGGACTTTTCAATCCTTTCTCACTTATAATTTGTAAGAGTGCATAACAAAAGATTTCAAGTTAAAGAACGTGTAATAAGTGCATTACATCAATTTACACACGTTTCAGTCGACCTTCATTGGATTCAGTTGCAGTGGAAATACTCTTTATTGTGTACACTCCATGTCACGAATAATCTTCAAAGACAAGTCATTTCCAAGTTGTAGAAGGAGCACAGACATTACTCTACATGAGCATTCTCCACTGTTCGGGTCCTCCAGACAATTATGATACTCCCTATACCTGCCGATACGTCAGGCAGTCAGTTTGGATGGTGTGAGCTGGCTCTCTCTCAGACTGAAAATCTAATGTGAGAAAGTGAGGTCTGCATATGCTAGAGATCACAGTGCTGGAAAAGCACAGCAGGTCATGCAGTTTTAGAGGAGCAGGAACTTTAACGTTTTGGGCTAGAGCACTTCATCAGGAATTCCGTTGGTGTAGTAGAGTGTGAAGGCCAACCGAGGGGGCATTGCTTCACTTTGAACATGACAGAGGCTGACATATCCGCTATGCACATGGATACACACAGAGACACGCAGGGACACACAGAGACGAATGCAGACACGCAGACACACATTATTGATTATAGATACACACAAAAAAACTGACGCATTAACACAGATACTAATACAGACGTACAGAGACTCATACTGATACACTGATACGCATGCACACACAGATAACCTGTCATCAATACAGACATACTATTCACACACTGACACTCTGATGTTGATACAGACATCAAGAGTCTGCCAGTATTTACTTTTCTTGTCGTGACATTCCCAATATTTCACTTGTTCTGTGTGGCGTGTGTCAATATTTCTGTTGCACTGCAGGAGATCCTCTGCATCCTCTCTATAGCTTCCACATTTTTCTATGACAAGGCGACCAGAACTGAAAACAATGTTCCACGTGTAGTGTGACCTGACGGTGATGAACACTTCCGCCAATTAAAGCAAACAGCGAGAAAAGCTCAACTTGCAACGTAAGCTGTTAAACTACGAGTGACAAATCTCAACTTCTCTCTTTATGTATAAATAATTTCAATTTATTCCTTAACTCTAAAAGTGAACATTGAACAACAGCTATTCACAACTCGAAGCCCCTCTTTCTCCGAACTGGTTGGTATTTGCCTCCAACTTTATAACAACATAATGTTCCAAAAAGAAAAACCCACATTAAAATTGCATCAACATAATTTCAAAACCACACAGCACCTGTCATCTCCAGTGTCATCTTTCTTTCAGCTGAAGATCTTCCTGGGCTGTCTTCTGAATTTTAGTGCAAGGATGTTTCATACAAAAGCAGTATCTTTGTCAGAGAGAGTTTTGCATGGCTGTCTCTCTCCAGATGGCAGTGGCTCTCAGCCCAACTAGCGAACTGCCTGCCTCTTTTATGCCACTCAATATTTGATCATCTCATTGGTTAGATGATGGCAAAGCAATAAATTCAAAATCGATTCACTTTTGTATCCTCTTGCAGAATTTAAACTGAATGGTTAAATTCGAATTGTTTTCAATCAGCAACCAAAACTCAAGATATCTGTTTCACTGCCAAACGTTGCATGCTTTATATTTTCCAGTATACTTTGGGAACTGCTAGCTGGTCATACGAAGGTGCTTGCAAGCTAATAGTGCACAACAACATTCACTCTCTCTTAAAAGGTACTATAAACCCCTTCAACTTCATGACAGTGGTTTAGTCCGAGCTTTATAGAGCTTTAGCATAATCTCATAACTCTGAAACTCAGTTCTGTAGTTTGTGAAAGCCAACACAATATACAGATTTTTAACAATCACATCAATCTGGGTCAAGAGTAGGGTGGCGTTGGAAAAGTACAGCAAGTCAGGCAGCATCCGAGGAGCGGGGAAATTGATGTTTCCGGCACAAGCCCTTCATCAGATGATAAAGAGCTTCTGCTTCAAACGTCGATTTTCCTGCTCCTCGGATGCTGCGTGACCTGCTATGCTTTCCAGGACCACCCGAATCTTGACTCTAATATCCAGCATCTACCATCCTCGCTTTTGCCGATTTACCATCAACCTGGGTGGTAACTGTGAGGGATCTCTGGCCATGGACCCCAAGATCCCTCTGTTCATCCGCACTGAAAAGTATACTGCCTTTATCCCAATATTCTACATTCAAATTCGACCCTTCCAAATGAATGACTTCACATTTTTCCAGGATTAACTTGATTTGCTTCTCATCAGCTCAGTTCTGAATCCTGCCAATGTTCCATTGCAACTTACAACATACCTCAACATTATCCAGAACTCCATCAAGCTTTGTGTTTTCGGCAGATGTACTAATCCACACTTCCACATCCTCATCCAAGCCATTAGTAAAAGTCCCAAAGAGCAGTAGTCCTAAAATTGATTTTGTGGGACATCATTAATCACAGAGCTCCAGATTGAATGATTTCTATCTACTACCATCCTCAGTCTTCTATGGGCCAGGAATTGTGTATCTCGAGCAGTGTTCCCTCATTGTGCAAACTATACGGTTGGATTGGTTCAATCATTTGGAATCATGGACGGCCCCTTATTAAATTAAAGAAGCTGCAGCTTCCACAAGCAAGGGGAGAACTGGATTTTCCAGACTTTAGGAAGAATCAGCTGATTTCTCTATTAATCTACATAGCCGACTGGGTCTCGTGTGACCCGCAATCAATCTGGCTGGACATTGAGGCTCCTCAAGCAGTACTCCAGCCTTGTCTGCACTGTGATCCCTGCTAAACGGATATCTCCTCTGTATTATGGTGTCTGATTCTTTGTGGCGGATTGGGCATCTGATATGTTTGACCATTTGATCTTATCTCTCAGCATATTCATTTTATGTTCTTATTCTTGTTATTGGACGCCGTCCCCAAAGTCTGATATCTCCAGCTAGTCCCATTTTCCTGAGAAGAGCCACGTTTATTCGATTTGTCAGTGAAGTAATCATTCAATTAATACATGAATATCCGTCCTTCTGTACCTTAACCTAGCAGTTGGTGCTCATATCCCTGGATTCCCATGGACATCATTATCAAGCTCAGAAACAATTGCAAGATGTATGGCTTGAGCTCTCCTGTATGTTACGGCTGGGGGTCCCAATTGGGTCCTTCGTTTATCGAGAGCTGGCCTTGTGAAGCCGTGTTTTTGTTCAGACGTCTTCCTCCCATTGGGCATCTAGGACACCAGACACAATGCTTGTGGTTACACAAAGGCCCTGACCAAAATAGCCAAAATGCCCGCGCCTATATTGTTCAAAAAAGACCGCCACGTCCTATGAAAAAGTTCCATTTTCTGGTGCATGATAATTGTAAGGAAGACCAGGGGGATGTGCTTCATAACTAACCTACACAAGCCCGAGATTCCTGGGGATTGTCTGACACCCACCTCATCAGAATGTTCTTTCTAGCACAAAATGAAAGAATACGAAACAATTTCTTCCCAAACATGGGTGATCTGTCAAACCCAAGAGGCGGGACATCAGATTTACCTTGACCTCGGTACCCAAGACCCCTTCCAAAACACTCGCTATCGGGCCCTAATAGCTGTGAGTTTAGTGGCATGGCCATAAACAATGATTATGCGTACTGACATCTGTTTTACATTTGGGCACGCTGGGGGCGCTCTTTCTTAAATTTGGCAAGCCACTCCGATTACAAATAAACCCTGTGGCGTACCTTTCTGTTGCATAGCTTGCGTCCTGTTGCAAATCGAAATCTTCCAGGTATTCTTCCAAATATCTGCCCATTTCTCTGTTGAAGATTCCACGCTCAATTGCTGTACCCAAATTCCACACAGCTGCTCGATGTCCTTTGAGACGCTACCTCCTATTAAATGCTAGAGAGTGCTGACCGAGAGAGTGCACATGGACCGAAGCACTTTCAGCTCCATATTCGACTTATGGGGACCAACTATTAATGTAGTTTTTTTTTTCTGTATAAAATCCCTAATCTCATAGATAGTTCATATTTCTGGCTCACCTGCTCAAAAGACGTCATGCCCACCCTGTCAATTAAGTCTCCCAAACAAAAAAAAAAGTCCTCCGGACTCCCAGAGCCAAAAGCTAGAATCCATCAATCCTACAATGGGAGTAAAAGGGGAAGTGATTTTTTTAATAAATTGCCCTCGCTTTGTTGCATCATTTTCCATGCTTTAACTGTGTTAAGGACAGTTGGATTTCTGCAATAGTCCATAACAGTCCGCAGCTTGTCCACGAACAACAGGTTAATGAGGGGACATTTTGCCTGGGAGGCATCGATGTCCAACCACATTGACCGCGGGTCTTGGCAAATCAAATCAGCCAAATAGGCTAGAAGGGAACTCAATTGGTATTTGTTAAAGTGTATAAAATCCACATCCCTCAGCTCCCGCGGAAACTGCAATTGGGTGAGCTCCATAAGAGGCCGCCTATGATGTCAAATAAAACATCCAATCCGACTGTAAAGCTCTGTATAGGCTGACTGGGCAGTATCAAAAGGTGTATTTGCCTGGGATATAATAAACGGGGGAACACGTTCATTTTGACCGGAGATATTCTTCCCAACGAGGATATAGAAAGATCCTCCCAACGATGAAAGTCCTGCCTTATGTTCTCGAGCAACTGCAGGAAGATAGCTTTACCTAATTAATTGAAGGCTGGAGTGATAAAAATGCCAAAATATAGGAAACCTCCCTCTGACCATCTGAAAGGGAATCGAATTCCACCTCCAAGATCGAGTGTTCTAATAAGACCCAGACAGGCATGGTCTCCAATTTCATAAAGATGATTTTATACCCCAAGAAAGATCCAAATACATTAATCACTTGGCGCACAGATATCATCGAGTTAGTTAGAAAGAGAAGAACGTCATCTGCATAAAGCGTGATCTTATGCCATCCTGATCCTACCTCCAGGGCAGTAATATTGTGGTCCCTCCGGATGGGCTCTGCCAACGGCTCAGTCAACAATATTAATATTAACGGTGAAAGAGGACACACTTGACGGCTGCCTCTGCCATTGCAACAATTATCAGACCTTATACCATGAGTGACTAGATAATGCTGTCACCGAACTGGCATAAGCTATCCAAGGCCAAACTATTCCAGGACATAATAGAGGTATGGTCACTCCACCTGGTCAAATGTTTTCTCTGCATCCACTACCAAGCCTGGAATCGACCCTAGCTAGCACACCTGAACCATATTAACACTCTCCTGTTATTATTCGACGACCTGTAACCCCGAATAAAACCTGTCTGATCCTTTTTCACAATGAAGGGCAAGACCTTCTCCAGCTTCAACGCCAGCATTTTCACCAAAATATTAAAGTCCACGTTTAATAAGGATAGAGGCCTTAATGAAGTTCAGTGCTCGGGAGAATGAGATAAATATTTCCTTCTCTCGGAGAGGATGTGAGGCAGGCCTGACTGTATGAAGAATTGTACATATCCAACATTGGCTCAGTCAGCATGTCTACGAACTCCTTTTAAATCTCACTCTAAAATCCATCTGGGCCAGGTGCTTTACCACTCTGGAGCTACCTCACCGCCTCCTGTATCTTTTGGCTTGTCAGAGGGGCATTCGAAAGAGACGCCTGCTCTGAAGTTCCACCTGGGAGGTCCGGGGTACCTAAAAACGGCTTCATTGTCGCCAATCTGTCCTTACAGCCCTCGGACTGGAAGAGCCCAGAAAAGAACTTCATGAATGCTGTATTAATCTTTCTGGGATCGCAGGTGATTTTAACAGCACGCGCACTAATGAATGTGATAGACTGGGGCAATCTCCTTTCTGGCCAAGAATGCCAGATATCTACCCTGGTTATCACATTACTCGAATACCCTCTGTTTCGGAAATTAAATCGCTCTATTTGCAGTCTGGGTGACAGCAGCGTTCAAACGGTCTGTCCAAATATGCTCTGTCAACTGCTGCTCTCCCTTCTACCGCTTCCAAGTTGCCGAGTAAGAAATATTCAAACCCCTTGCATAGGCCTTGGCAGTCTCCCAAAGCACCATCGGATTACTGGCCGTCCAAATTGATGTACAAAATTTTTTAAATCCCATGAAAAATATTCAAGAACAAAGCAAATCTTAGCAGGACTTATACACTTAATGGCAAGGTGCAAGGGAGTGTTGCTGGACAAAGAGACCTTGGATTGCATGTTCATAGCTCCTTGAAAGTGGATTAGCAGATAGATACGATAGTGAGAACGGCGGTTGATATGCTTTCCTTTATTGGTCAGAGTATTGAGTACAGTAGTTGGGACGTCTTGTTGCGGCTGTACAGGGCATTGGTTCGGCCACCGTTAGAATATTACGTGTAATTGTGGTGTACTTCCTATCGGAAAGACGTTGTGAATCTTGAAAGGGTTCAGAAAAGATTTACAAGGATGTAGCCAGGGTTGGAGGATTTCAACTGCAGGGAGAGATTGAACAGGCTGGGGCTTTTTTCCCTGCAGTGTCATAGCCTGAGGGGTGACCTTATCGAGGTTTACAAAATCATTAGGAGCATAGATAGGAGAAAAAAGATAAAGTCTCTTCCCTGGGGTCGGGGAGTCCAGAACTAGAGGGCATAGGTTTATGGTGAGAGGGGAAAGATATAAAAGAGACCAAATGGGTCAACTGTTTCACGCAGAGTGTGGTACACATATGTAATGATCTGCCAGAGGATGTGGTGGAGGCTGGCATAATTACAACATTTAAGAGGCTTTTGGATGGGTACCTGAATCGCAAACGTTTGGAGCGATATGTGCTGGGTGCTGGCAGGTGGGACTAGATTGGGTTGGGATATCTGGTCGTCATTTATGGGTTTGACAGAAGGGTCTGTTTCCATGCTGTACATCTCTACGACTCTATGACTAGCTATCCTTCAGGAGGAAGGTATTCATGCACCACTGCCTGTCCCATCGCCACCATCCTAAACCTCCATGTACATTGTCGCATGATCAGAAATGGCTATATTCCCAATTCTATAGGACAGCACTGAAGTCAAAAAGGACAATGGGGCAAAAACATGTCAATCCAATTTTGGCACTTATGTGAGGTAGGTAAAAAGGTGAACTTAGATAAGGGTGAACAATCTCCACACATCCACCAAGCCCAGTTCACTGTTTAGATCCACCAGCTGCCTAGATTGCAGGGAAATATCGTCGAGAACCCGTAAGACCCTATCCACCTTGGGATCCATACATCAGTCAACGTCTCCCCCTAAAATTGTATGAAGTCCCCCTAGGGCCATCAACCTGGAGAGTGCATCCGTTAATTTGAAGGTTGTACCAGGGTCAAGGTGGAGGACGGGAAACCTTTCTGGCTGTAAGAGCTGCTCCTTTTTTTGAGGTAGTTTAGATGCTGGAGTTGATTTCCACGAATTCCAGGAACAGCACTTACTGTTTTATATGCTGTTGCATTGTTTTGCAACTTTTGGGGAAAAAATGTCAAAAGAATAGCAGTTTCAAAAGCAGTTTCAACAGATAAAAGAAGCACACGGTGAGGCCAGTGCAGGGGAGAGAGAGAGAGAAAGAGATAGACAGAGAGAACCTGTACAATTACTTTCTTTGCTGTTTTTGAATTAATGTATCGCTGGACATCGGAGTGGGTTTGCAAAAACTCACAAACAGTGAATTTCTCGACTAATTTTGAAGAAACCTGTTTGGGCGAAGTTCACAACACAGAATCAGATCAGTTAATCGTTGTTTTAATTCTGTACAATAGAAAGGCTGCATCAGTGAGTATAGTGGAATCTTTCTTGATTATATGTTATTGTAGATAGGTCTCTTGATTTAACGTAAAATAAAAGCCATAGCTATTAATCTAACCTGGTGCAGTGTTTTGTAGAGGAATAAGACGGTGTAATTTCCTGAGTCTGTACATTGTGAAGGAGCAAAACGGGACATTGCAGTGATGTGTACTTCTTGTCAGATGTGGAAGCTTAAAGAGAGTTTAAGGGTTACGACGGATTATATGTGCCATAAATGCTGTTGGATGCGAGTCTTACCAGATCAAATGGATCGTTTGAATAGACATTTCAAAGCGATGAGGAATTTACAACAGCAGCAGTATGTGATGAATGGCAGTTATAGGAAGTGGGAATGTCTCAGATACAGTCACACAGATGGGTTAACTCCAAGAAGGGTAAGAGAGGTAGGCACCTAGGGCAGAAGGCTTTTGTGGATGTACCCATTTCAAACAGGTATGGGGTTTTGGAAAATGTAGGGAGTGATGGACTCTCGGGGAACATAGCACGAACAGTCAATTTTCTGGTATTGAGACTGGGTCTAACGCAACGCGTGGTACTTCAGCTTCCAACAGATCAATTGTGTTCGGGTGTTCTGTAGTCTGAGGTATAGACAGACGTTTCTGTGGACAGTAGAGGAAAAGCGGAATAGAGTGTTGTTTCCCTGGTGCCAGAATCAAGGATGTCTCAGAGAGGGTACAGATTATTCTCACGGGGGTAGAGGGTTCAGCGAGAGGTCGTTGTCCACATTGGACCAAATATATTGGAAGGGAAGAGGTTGATATTCTGAAGTAAGATTAGAGAGAGTAGGCAGAAATTTAAAAAGAAGTCCTCAAGGGTAGTAATATCTGGATTACTCCCAACGCTACGAGTGAGCGAGGGCAGGAATAGGAGGATAGAGCAGATGAATGCATGGCTGAGGAGCTGGTGCATGAGAGAAGGACTCACATTTTTGAATCATTGGAATCTCTTTTGGGGTAGAAGTGACCTGTACAAGAATGACAGATTGCACCTAAATTGGAAGTGGTGTAACATACTGACAGGGAAATTTGCTAGAACTGCTCGGGAGGATTTAAACTAGTAAGGTGTTGGTGGGGGGGGGGGGGCACCCATGGGGAGACTGAGGAAAGAGATCAATATGAGACTGGTACGGTTGTGAAAAGAAGTCAATCAAACAGTCAGGGCAGGAAGAGACAATGTAGCACTGATAAATTAAACTGCATGTGTTCAATGCAATGTGCCGAACAGGGAAGGCAGATGAACTCAGGGCATGGTTAGGAACATGGGACTGGGATATCATAGCAATTACAGAAACATGGCTCAGGGTTGGGCAGGACTGGCAGCTTAATGTTCCAGGAAGTATAGAAAAAGACGGAAGAGAGGAGGGGAGTGGCATTTTTGATAAGGGATCGCATTACAGCTGTGCTGAGGGAGGATATTCCCGGAAATATATCCAGGGACGTTATTTGGGTGGAACTGCGAAATAAGGAAGAGATTATCACCTTTTTGGGATTGTATTATACACCCCCCAATAGTAAGATGGAAATTGAAAAACACACTTGTTATGATATCTCAGCTATGCGTAAGAATAATAGGGTAGTTATAGTAGAGGATGTTTAACTTTCCAAACATAGACTGCGACTTCCAATGTGTTAAAGGTTTAGATGGAGAGGAATTTCCTAAGTGCGTACAAGATAATTTTCAGATTCAATATGTGGATGTACCGACTAGAGAAGGTGCAAAACGTGACCTACTCTTGGGATATAAGGCAGAGTAGGTGACTGAGTTGTCAGTGGGGGAGAAATTTGGGGCCAGCGACCACAATTCTATTCATTTTAAAATAGTGATGGAAAAGGATAGACTAGATCTAAAAGTTGAATTTCTGAATTGGAGAAAGGCCAATTTTGACGGTATTAGGCAAGAACTTTCGAAAGCTGATTGCAGGCAGATTTTCGCAGGTGAAGGGATGTCTGGAAAATGGGAAGCCTGCAGAAATGAGGTAACAAGAATCCAGAGAAAGTATATTCCTGTCAGGGTGAAATGAAAGGCTGGTAGGTATAGGGAATGCTGGATAACTAAGGAACTTGAGGGTTTGGTTAAGAAAAAGAAGGAAGCATATGTCAGGTATAGACAGGATAGATCGAGTGAATCCTTAGAAGAGTTCAAGGGAAGTAGGAGCATACTTAAGAGGGAAATCAGGATGGCAAAAAGGGGACATGAGATAGCTTTTGCAAATATAATTAAGGAGAATGCAAAGAGTTTTAACAAATATATGAACGACAAAAAGGTAACGAGGGAGAGAATAGGGCCCCTCAAACATCAGCAAGTCGGCCTTTGTGTGGAGCCGCAGAAAATGGGGGAGATACGAAATGAATATTTTGCATCAGTATTTACTGTGGAAAAGGATATGGAAGATATAGACTAAGGGAAATAGATGGTGACATCTTGCAAAATGTCCAGATACAGAGGAGGAAGTGCTGGATGTCTTGAAAAGTGTAAAGGTGGATAAATCCCCAGGTCCTGACCAGGTGTACCGGAGAACTCTGTGGGAAGCTAGAGAAGAAATTGCTAGGCCCCTTACTGAGGTATTTGTATCATCGATAGTCGCACGTGAGGTGTCGGAACACTGGAGGTTGGTAAACGTGGTGCCACTGTTTAAGAAGGGCGGTAAAGACAAACCAGAGAACTATAGACCGGTGAGCCTGACAACGGTGGTGGGCAACTTGCTGGAGGGAATCCTGAGGGATATGCTGTCCATGTATTTGGAAAGGCAAGGACTGATTAGGGATAGCCATCATGGCTTTGTGCATCGGAAATTATGTCTCACATACTGGATTGAGTTTTTTGAAGAAGTAACATAAAGGATTGATGAGGGCAGAGCAGTGGATGTGATCTATTTGGACTTCAGTAAGGCGTTCGACAAGGTTCCCCATGGGAGACTCATTAGCAAGATTAGATCTCATTGAATACAGGGCAACTAGCCATTTGGATAAAGAACTGGCTCAACGGTAGAAGATAGAGAGGGTTGTTTTCAGAATGGAGGCCTGTGACCAGTGGAGTGTCACGAGGATCTGTGCTGGGTCCACTGCTTTTTGGCATTTACATAAATGATTTGGATGCGAGTATAAGAGGTACAGTTAGGAAGTTTGCAGATGATACCAAAATTGCGGGTGTAGTGGACAGCGAAGAGGGTCACCTTAGATTACAACAGGATCTGGACCAATTAAACAATGGGCTGAGAACTGGCAGATGGTGTGTAATGCTGATAAATGCGAGATGCTACAATTTGGGAAAGCAAGTCTTAGCAGAACTTATAAACTTCATGGAAAGGTCCTAGGGAGTGTTGCTGAACAAAGAGACCTTGGAGTGGAGGTTCATTGCTCCTTGAAAGTGGAGTCGCAGGTAGATAAGATAGTGAATAAGGCGTTTGGTGTGCTTTCTTTTATTGTTCAGTGTATTGAGCACAGGAGTTGGGAGGTCATGTTGCAGCTGTACAGGGCGTTGTCTAAACCACTGTTGGAATATTGCGTATAATTCTGATATCCTTCCTTTTGGAAAGATATTGTGAAACCTGAAAGGATTCAGAAAGGTTTTACAAGAATGTTGCCATGTTTGGAGGATTTCAGCTATAGGGAGAGGCTGAACAGGCTGGGGCTGTTTTCTCTGGAGCGTCGGAGGCTGAGGGGAGACCTTATAGAGTTGCGCAAAATTATGAGGGGCATAGACAGACTAAAGAGGCAAAGTCATTTCCATGGGTTTGGGGAGTCCAAAACTAGAGGGCACAGGTTTAGGGTGAGAAGTGAAAGATATAAAAGAGACCTGAAAAGCAACTTTTCAAGGGTCGTACGTTTATGGAATGAGCTGCCAGAGGAAGTGGTGGAGGGTGTTACAATGCAACATATAAGAGACATTTGGATGGGTATATGAATAAGAAGGATTTCTAGTGATATGGGCTGGGTGCTGGCAGGTGAGACTAGATTGGGTTGGGATATCTTGTCGGCATGGATGGGTTGGACTGAAGGGTCTGTTTCCATGCTGTACATATCTATGACTCTATGACTCTCTCCCATGTTCCTCTCGATGTATTAAAGCTTTACGGATTAGGAAAAGCTGACATCCGTCCTTAATTTGGACAAACAACTGATATAGAAAGTTCTTCTGAATGGGAAAATCTACTCCTCTACATTTTCAATTAACGGATGAAAATAATACCCAGCCAAACACTCTCTTCTGTAACTTTAAATGTTCCTTATCGGTTAGATGTCTTTTTTTCTGGCACCAAGGCTACATTGACCCTTTCCTTTCTAAGGCCTGAAAGCATCAATTGGTGAATGACTCCCGTTTAATGTTCCAGTTGCACGATTTAAATGAGCGTTTAGCCATAGCCATCCGAAATAGCCCCTGATCCCCATGTGAGGAAGGATCCCTTGTATTGCGCACGGCGAGAGAGTGGTAAATAGTTCATATAAACTTGAAAATACAACTGCAAACACTACCAACGCAAAACACCTAACTACTCCTTGTAGAATGAACCAACATATAACACAAATAAGAGGTGATTCTTCCTCCTTCCCCACATGGAGCGCTCATACTAATCAATCTTCTCTCGGAGTTTTACATACTCCATGACCAAGCTCTGCTCTGATGTTAAGTCCCCTGGCAGGTTCACAGAGGCTGAAGCCATGGCCGCGGGTGTATCCGTGGCTGCAGGGCAGTGCCTGCTAGTTGCGATCCACGTGGTCCTTCACCCTTAGTCATTTTCTTTACCCACTTCAACTGGCATACAGCAATACAGGGGGGCAGTATTTTTTACCACAATGGGTAAGAAAGAGAATGTGAATGCACCACTTTGTCTGGATTCTAATGCAGAGCTGAGCAGGGCAAACCTACTGGGTACCCAATATCTTGGATCTCCCCGGAAAATAAATCAACTTTACTAACTTTTTAAAAATGTTGCCGTGGGTTACCTCACAACCGTTAAGAAGTACATGGACCAACATCAGACTCTCATGACATTCCCAGGCTGCAGGCTGCATGTAGGAATGTGGGAATAATGTATATCGTGTTGTCTTTCTGATGGTACAGAATATCTCCTTCTCTGATTGTATGATTGTGGAAGGGTAGTCATAAGGCATAAGGCAGAAATTGCTGGCTTCTGAAAACACGTATTAATAAAGGTTATACAACTCAACTGCAATAGCTTCCAAAAGTATGTTAGTGTGAAAGTTAAAGAAAAAGAGCAGTTTATTACAATCTGAAACAAGGGAATGGAGAATGGAAAACAGGGAAATGGCTGAACTGTGAAGGAAGTACTTCAATTCTGTCTTCACAGAAGAAAATATCAACAAAACAAAAAAAAACTTCCCAGCACGACTAGGAATCCCAAGCCTGGTGAAAAAAAGAATAGAATGAAATTAGTCAATATATGGTTTTGTAGAAAATATTGGGACTGAAAGTAATGAACATAGACAACGTCAGCATAAATTTATGAAATTTGCATCATATTTGAGATACTGGCTGGTTAGTTAACTATGGTGAAGCAATGGATATAATGTATTTAAATTTTTGGAAGGTTTTTCGGTAAATTTCAAAAACTAATGTGCAGCGTCACATCTTATGGAACTGGGGCTAACGTATGGACATGGCGTTAGCACGGCATAGCTGGCAGGAAACAATGAGTGGAATATTTTGATATCGATTTTGAGTTTACTTTCAGGTGCATTTTACAGGGCAAAGACAAGACATTTGTGCATCAAATTGGCAACGTTTTGAATAATTTGAATACTGAATATTGAAAAAAATTTAAAGTATAGATAGAAGAAAGTCCATGGGTCCTGAGTCAGCGCCTTACTATCAGTGAAACCTGCACCCCCCATCACTGGACACCAGCTTCATCACCATCTACACCAGAGGCCACTAACATCGAAGATGCTGATCCTCAGGTGCCATCTTTGCCGCTGGACTAATACTCTTCCATCAACGCCTCGTCACCCCCATTGCCAGACCATTCAATATCAGAGACATGACTCTTACTGTGTGCCCACCTCATCGATTTTGCCATGATGCCCTTCCATCGTCTACGACATCAGCACCAACGCACTATCCAACAACAACAAAGTCCCCGATCCTCTGGCATCACCGTTTGCAACTGGGCGTACCTCACACATGTTGCCTCTGCTGATGTAGCGGTCGCCAATTCCAGGTCCTGTGCATGCTCTGGAAAAGTAACCAGGGACACACTCTCCTCTGCACTCGGCCCAGCTCAAGGGCCATACGCTGTGCTCCACTTGAGACCTCTCGACGACCATGCCGTGAGTCCATTGAATGTCTGCATGTCTGTGCTGTCGTTGCTGCTGATGCTGTCCAAGCTACAACGTCAGGATGTTACAGAGAGAAAAGAGAGGTGGAGAAAATAAGGGAAAAAAAAGCAAGTCAGAGTGTAAAAGCCCTAGCAAAGGAGCCATTGAACCAGAAACACCGGAATAAAAGGACCCTTTTATTGGAGACGAAGGCTCATTGTGTATCGCAGGGGTCGGTGATTGGGCCCCAACTATTCCTAACACGCATCGAATATTTGGTTGAGGGCACCAAATGCAATATTTCCCATCCCGCAGACAGCACTAAACCATTTTGGATTGTCAGTTGGTGAGGAGGATGAAGAAAAGCTCTAAATTGATTGAGATAAGTGGAGTGGATGTTTGGCAGATGTAGAGCAGTATGGGTAGATGTGACGTTGTGCAATTCGTTGGATAAATAGAACAGCAGCCGACCATTTGAAAATGGATTGGTTCTAAAATGTAGATATATAAATGGACTTATGCTCCTTGATTTGATTCTGCCTGCGCAGCCTCCAGGGTCCATGTAGGGCAGTGAGTTCTGAATCCAGAATTCAATACTGGGAATGGCAATGACACGCTGACCAGTGTATATAGGCACAGCAAGTGGGGAGCTGTAACATTGAAAATGATCTGGACATCCCTATACACCAGTCACTGAAAGCAATATTGCAGGAACAGAAAGCAGTTAGTTAGATAAATAATGTGTTGACCTTCATTTCAGGGGGATTTGAGTCCAGGAGTAAGGTTGTCTTACTGCAGCTGTACAGGGCCTTGGTGGGACCCCATCTCGAACATTGTATAGTATTGTGTTCAGTTTTGGTCTTCTTTTCTATAAAAGACAAAGCTGACATTGAGGATGAGCAGTGAAGAATGACCAGACTGATCTCTGGGATGACAGGCTTGTTGTCGGATAAGGGATTGACGTGACTGGGCCTGTATTTCATGGTATATAGGAAAATGAGTGGTGATCACTGTGAGATACATAAAACTCTGACAGGGTGAAACAGATTGGAAGCACGATTATAATTCCCCTGGCTGAGATGTCTAACACCACGGGACACAGTATTCGGTGCAGACTAGCCACACTGCATTGAGATGAGAATAAATGTGTACACTCAGAGACTGGTGAACCGAGGGAATTCTCTCCAAGATCAGGCTGTGGAAACCAAGGCACTGATTATAAAGAAGGATGTTTCGACAGTAAAAACGTGGCGATAACAGGCTCATGGTGTGGAAATAAACGATCAGCTGTCATTGTATTGAATGGGGTAGAACATTCTACTACTGTAGTTCCTATTTTAATGGTTAATCATGTTGCGGGATATGTATATTGTTTGGGAAAACTGCATTGAGCTGGAATGGGGGAAGGCTCAATGTGTTGATTGGCCAACTCATTTCCCAAGGTTTCTGTGCAGTCTGTGGAAAAGCTCTGTCAATGTTGTCAGAAGCTCTCAGATGTTAAGAAGGAGGTCTCTGCAGGGACAATAGGACTGTGCTTCCCATTCCCTTTTCCAATACTAATGCTGGTGCCGAGTTTTCAGTCCGGATTTATCCTTTAAGACTTCAGAGAGGTTTGATGCTATTGAGTGTCTTCCTTGGCCAATTTAGAGACCAGTGAAGAGTGTATCACATGTCTGTGTGTTCGGAGTCAGTTTTAGGCCAGACAAGGAAAGCACGGGGGATTGACTTCCTCAAAGTACATTCGTGAAGGAATTTGGTGTTTGAAAATTGGCTTCAAGGTCACTACTACGGACCATATTCTACAACTCGATCTTTTATTACTTGTTTTTAACTTCCACCAGCTTCCAGAGCATTGGTCTGGTTAGTATTAGTAATCCAGTGACATTTCCACATCGGCACCATCTTCACATGGGGACCTATCAGAAACCACACTGAGCAGGGTATTTCTGTGCTGCTTGACAGATCTGTCGGAAATGACTCCCTTTGGTTTGAATATTGTGATGTGACAGACGGGATGGTAATTGGTCACATTGTAATTATTGTCCTCTTAGGAGTCTGGACACAGCTGAGTAATTTTCCACATTGCCAGGGAGATGTCAGAGTTGGAGCTGGAATGAAACAGCTTCCCCAGCGACATGGCTTGTTGTGCAGCACAAGTCTTCAATCCTATTGCAGGGCCCATTGCCTTATCTCCTGTGTTCAGCTGTTTCTTCATGTCACGTGCAGCTAATTGAATCGGTTAAAGACAAGCATCTGTGATTTTGTGGGTATCATGCTGAGGATGAGGTGGATTAACAACAACACGCTTCTGGCTGAGGCCGGTGTATATATTACATCCTTGTCTGTTACACAGATGTATACGGCTGTTCAAATATTTAGGATAGGGAGATTTCAGGAGACTTCTCCGCCAGTAAGTTGTTTAATGTTTCATCGACCTTTATCTCTGGATGTGACAGTACTGCAGAGCTTAGATCTAATCTGTTTGAATTGGGATCAATTCTCCCTCTCCATCAGATGTTAGTTCCGCTGTTTGGAGTGGAACCAATTCAGTGCGCTAGCTTTAACTTGTTATCATCAAGTTTAGGTACACATGGGTCTGACTCTGGCATGTTCACACACACTCGTCAAATAACTATGGATTGTCTTGATGGTAATAGTAGACTGAGGGATTATCCTGGGGGAAAAGTTACAGACTATGATTGAAAAAAAATCTGCTTCTGCAGCTGCTGTGGTTTTTCAGCATCACATGATAACCCAGTTTTATCTGAAATATCTGCGATTTAATTCTTCGAGTGACCCTTCTACAAAGCTCTCAGTCTGTCCAGCAAGTTTTGCATTTTTTTGTCCATTATTCATAATTATTTGCTGGTTTGAAAAGTTGTGCTGTTCCTCTTCATTTCTGAAGAAATTCTGCAGGTCTGGCAGAATCTGCAGAGACAGAGAAACAGAGTTAGCGTTTCAAGTCTAGTGCGATGCTTCTTCAGAACTGAAAATGATTGGAAAGTGGGTTTTTGATCCCTTGCCAGAGGTGGGGGATGGATGACAGGGAAAATAGGGTGTGGCAACAGATAAACGGACATTTATCAGTGGAGAACAATCGGATGATGTAAAACGGGTTTAAATTAGGATATGAATGGGGGAAAGGGGTTCCTTCCCTTGAGTGCAAGATAAGGAAAACACAAAAAGACAAGGTCATAGGGAGTTCTGGAGGGAGAATGTTAACTATGTGGTATTATGTAGATCTGGCCAAAAGTATGTTTTCACTGTCGAGATCATCAACCCCTTTAGAAAAAGGAATTCCGTTGTTTGACTACTTACTGACACGAGTAAAAAGTTCATGCTGCCTTAGTATTGTAACATAGAGAAAAGCAAATGACAATATGAAGTCTGGACAATGTGTTGTTTATCAGTCTCTTTTAGTTTTGTTTCAAATTTGCGATGTTTATTTTTAAATACTTGATCTTGAAGTTAGTATCAGATGGAGTGTAGGAGATTGATGTGTGACATTATAGAAATTAGAAAATCATGGGAGGCATGGATAGGGTGAATAGCCAAGGTCTTTTCCACAGGATGGAGGAGTTCAAGCATAGAAGGCATCGGCTTCAGGTGAAAGGGGGAGATTTAAAAGTGAAGAAGGAGAAATGCTTTTCCACAGAGGGTGGTGTGGGTATGGAATGAGCTGCCAGAGGACGATTGGCAGATGCGTGTAAAGCCATAACATTTAAAAGACATTTGGGCAAACATATGAATGGGAAACTTTTAGAGGCATATTGGCCAAATGCAAGCAGATGGGACTAATTTAGTTTGGAAAAGTTGGCCTGCATGGACAATTAGAGAAACTTCACGCAGAGCCAGTGTGGTTTTGTGAACTGAAATTTATATTTTAATCTTTAAAATCATGAAGTATTTCTGGAGATCGCTGAGGATGTAACAAGCGGACTTGATAAAAGGAAACTGGTGGACACGAGGCTTTCCAGAGATTCTCCACAAGGTATCAGAAAATGAAGGTTCTTACACAAGACAGAAGATCATAGTTTGATGGATAATGTATTAGTATGGAATGACGATTGGTTAACACATAGCAAACGGAGAGTCAAGATTAATGGATGGTTATGATAAAAGTGTATCTGCTGGAGTACCACAGACATCAGTCCGTGGCATCAGTTATTGACAATCTATGCTAATAGCCTGAAGGAGAGAGCTGAGTGCAATATACATCCGAGATTGAGGATAACACTGAGAATCAAAAGGCAGGCTGTTATTCGCTGGAGAGAACTTCCAGAAAACGAGCAGTCCAAAAGATTGGAGTGTTCCTGAGAATGAAACATAACGTCTGCATGCTGATACAGCAAGTAACTCGGTTGGTACTTTAGGCGGGTTCCTGGGATGAAAGGGTTGTGTTATCGAGAACCTCTAAAATGGGGAGGCAATTACTCATTGTGGTTGAAATGAATGAGGAGGAAAACTGATAAAAATACAAGATCCCGAGGGGGCTTGACAAGTTATATGTTGAGAACGTGCTTCGACTGCTGTGTGTGGTATTGAACTCAGGGACATAGATATCGAATATGGAATATCGATTTCAAACTGAGATGCAGTTTCTTCTCTCAGAAGGTAGTGAATGTCTGGAATTGTGAAACCCAGAGAGGTGTAGAGGGGTACAAGGAGTCGGCAAGAAAGCGGATTTGAGCTCTGGAGTAGGTCAGCTATGTTCATGTTAAATGACAAGGCGAGCTTGAGTGGCTGAATGGCCTGCTGCTGTTCCTATTTCTTATGTTCTCATGTTATGCTTTTGGAAAGTAACTGGATATTTGACTGGAAGTCATGCAGTACAATGTTGCATTCAGGAGGAGAAGAGGACTTGTTTGAGTTTACCCCGGGGCGGGGTAGGAGGCTGTATTCACAGTGAATCTGGGTCTGTAACATGACCCACATCTAGACTAGAAGTTACAGAGAGGAGAAGCCTGTGCGTGGGGGTGGGGGGAGGTGTCACTTCCTGACCCAGCCTGGATTTTCCAAGTACATTGACGAAACTGCATCTAACAATCGGAGTGGCCTCGACCTGCCCCTGTGTAGCAGGTCTGAAGGGCTGAATGGAACATAGAACATCGGGCTGAGGGACACGAGTGAGCCATTCGACCCTTTCACTCCACGAGTAATTAAGGTCGTGGCTCATCTTACTGTGGTTCCAGCTGCACTTTTCTCTCCATGCACCATTATCTCTGATTCTCCTGTATATGGACAATCAGACGAACAAGCATTGATATAATATAAAGATTTAGCCATCACCAACTTCTCGGAGACTTCCAACTGGAATTAAACCCCATTTTGCGAATTTCTCCTCATTCATGTTCTGACTGAGGTTGGAGGGTGTCAGGTTTTCCTTTCCTAGTTCCATTCCTCCACTGCTCACAACAAATATTAAATGTAAACAGGTTGGTGATATGGCAAATCATAAAGGTCTCAGACTGTGTCAGGTTCACTGATAGGAACAAGTCAGACAGATTTCTTTCGTCAACTACAATTAACTAATAGAACTAACGGAGGAGCATGTTGGATCTGTGATTACCACTGCTGCCTCACATTCATCCATGGAATACATGAAGTGAAACATCTCTGAACTGCTTCCAATGGAATTATGGTAAGGAGACAATAAAAACCTCACACCCCGATTAGATTTGTTTTTTTTTTGTTTTCTCGAATTATTTTGAGTCCTTAGAACTATCTTCCCGGCAGAGCATTAGAGGCAGAAATATTGAATGGTTTAGAAGCACAGACAGAAGGTTCATAAATAGCAACAGAGTCAAGAATTATTGTGAAATGGGCAGGAATGTGCAGTGTGGAGGAAATGCTGGCAGTTTTACAAATGAAATGGCTGCAGAACATCCGGAAATATCATGCAAAACTAAATTATAACATAGATGACATTTTAAAATGTTAACAGTGCCATAATACAGTTCCAAATGACCATGGGACTGCTCTGTCATTAGAGAGAGAACACTCGTGGTGGTTTGCCCTGAGAGTTACCACATCTCGGGTGATGGGTAAGGATGAGAGAGCGCCCCCTTCATGGTAACCTCTGTCAGTGTGAGGAACTGAACTTGCGCTGTTGGCCAAGTGCTACATCATAAACCAGCAGTCCAGCCAACGGTGGGAGACAGTATAACTGTTACAGACAGAAACAGTCATTGAGAAGGTGCAAGAGAAACTTTCATAACAAGGAAAAAAGATGCAATTCAGAAAACGGTCCAGATAACGGCTGTGGACAAAAAAGTTCTCTGTATTTTATAAGGAGACAAGTGATGTAAAACTGTCTTTGGCTGAATATAATGAGTTGAGGGAAGTGAAGTAACACTTGTTAAAAGCACATTCAGGAAACAGATTGTCTCACAAGCAGTGCACCAATTCCAGGAGGAACGCACATCAAAATACAATTCTGAGACAAATCTCAGAGAGTGTTTATAGCAGCCGTCCAACCCTGCTGAGACACCAGCAATAACTGGCGAAAGGTAAAACTAAGAATCCTGGTTCTGGGAGAGCTTGACCATCACTCCACAGGACTAGGCCGTGGCTGCAAGGACCACAAGGAATGGACTGTATCTACACTATCTATGGCACTGTAGGAGCCTTTTAAAAATGCCTAATCCCACTTACGCCATTAAGTCCTTGCCAGATAAATGTCAAACTCAAACATAAATAAAACGAACCGATGCAGCAGGCCTCGTGATCAGGCACAGACGGCGTCGGGAGTCCAGCAATTCCAATTCTGCCAAAACACAGTAGAAACATCGAGCTTGTGAAGAGAAAGCATCAGCTCTCTGCCTCACCTCTAACTTTACAATTGGAGATGTGCCATTCACTCAACAGTCAACGATGTCAACAAAACACCCAGAACAAGTATTATTGTGGCACATGAGGGTTGTCGTGAAAGGAGGTTAATTAGAGCTGCATGTTCAGTGCCTGTGATTGATGTCAGTCTCCATGGACCCGAATTGCGTCACTAGAAGGTTTCCTCTTCTCTGAATGGGGGGCCTCCTTCAACCTGTTATCCAATAGTATCAGCAACAGCGTCATCCTTAAGATGATTTGTATCTGCAGGACAGAGAGAGGGAGAGAAAGAGAATCTTACAACAATAGACTGGAATGCTCCAACAATAGATCAGAATCTGGGAACATTAGACTGGAATGTTCCAATAATGTATCAGAATTTAAGAACATTCGGCTGGAATATTCTCATAATGGACAGGAGTTTATCCTTGTGTCTTTACTATCTTGTTCAATATTGGCCATGTTTAGAGTTGCTGATAAAAGATTTACTGATGATGATTCAGGCAGGTTACTACCCCATCCACACTATTCTTAGCGTTCCTGGTAAGCCTATACCTGTCAATTCTAAAAACAATGGTGAAAGTTATTGCCATTTCAGTTATTTATATTTAACAAATACATAAACTGTTATTCTTAGTTTCAGTCACAAAATCCATTTTCAACAATTTCAGACTCCTCACTCATAAACATCTAAGAAGGAATAAGACTGTTCAGACCCTTAAGTCTTCCTTTAGCCCAGAACGTTTATGTGTCTCTGTATTCTGTCAGCCTCAGTACTGTTGCTGAATTAGTTGTCATCTGTCCTCTTGTTAACTTCTAATTTTACGGCTCCACTTTTCTTCTGACCACTCTTCCAGATAAAAATATCCTGACAATAAACTTTTCCTTGTCTCTCCAGTTATTTCATAATAAGGACACCATATCAGAGCAATAAAGTCACCGGATGGTAATTCAGAGACCCAAGTTGTGACTTTAAAGGCATTGTTTCAAATCCTACCAGATCCAATGAAAGAACTTAAATTCGTTTGACAAAAATTGGAAAGAAATCTCATATTACTTACAGCAACCATATGCCATCAGGATTTATTTTATTATTTCACTGATAGCATTTGGTAACGAACCGAAGTGTGATTCCAGGCCTACAACAGTATGGTTGGCTCTATATTGTTTTGACAAATGGCTTCGCAGTCAAGAGCAATTATTGATGGACTGAAAATGCTGCCCTTGCCAGTGATGCTGGCGTCCCGGTAAATAACAACATGAAAAGTGAAATAAACCAAGGAAAAGTGGATGATGGAGATCTGAAATAAAATCCCCCCAGCATCTGAAAATGTTGGAGAATCTCAGTGAATATGGCGGTCTCTGTCAGGAAAAAGCAGGTAACGTTTCGAGTGTAGTGACCCTTCATCCGAACTGAAAGCAACTGGCAAATGTTATTTTTATATCCGGTATGGCTAGATGAGTGAGGGGGAGATTTGAGGAATGGATGGATAAATGTCCAGCGAGAGAGAGAGAAGCAGAGAAATGAAAAACAAACAAAGGGAATGATGATGAAGGAAAATTAAATGGGAGCTTATTCTAACATTTTTCCTTTTCCTATATTCCTGAATATCATGCCAATTTAGGTGGGTCCTTATTTACATTGGGTTTTATTCTCTCTATCTCTGTTCCCTGAGTAGGCCGATCAACTCAATCGGAAATGCTGGTGCTGTCGTTATAGATGCTGAGATGCAGAGAAACGTAATTTTACATTGTCAACTGCTTCTTTGGAGAGAGGAACTGTTACTTTCGGACAGTGCAGTCATGTAACGGGTTTTTTTCGCTCAGAAGAGAAATATTTTCAACACCGAATGTGTGCACCGTCTGGTGGGGGGTGGGGGTGGGAGGGGAATTCACTTGCTCCTGTCATTACAAAGTAAGGGGAGGTTATGTGGACGCTTTTCTCGGGTTTGTATTGTCTGCTGCTGGGTTCATTCAGAGATACCTGAGGGTTTGATGACCCAACTCTGGACGAGATATGAGCATTGCATGGTAAACAAATGGAGCTGAGACTGCACAGAAGGTAAGCTCTGTACACAAGGAGGGGCGGGGGCCCTGTACTATCCTCCCTGGGATTTACAGGAATATCTTTCTAAGTTGGACCCATTCCAATTGTAAAGTATGAAACCAGTTTGTTTAAAAATGAGGTGGCCACTGAGCTGTGTCCTCTCCTTCAGTATAACCTGGAGCTTCACACCAGGGACAGGATTGTGCTGACACTCACCATGACATGAACTGCATTGATTCTGGAATATTCCAGGCAGGAGTGGGTAACATATGCACCATCTCTGTAGTGCACTCCGCCGATATATCACGAGCTGATAGAAGCCCTCTGCTGATGTGAGGGAACATTGGTTCTGTCTCCACAGGGGAAGGTAAAGAAACTAACGTTCAGAAATACGAGGGAACGGGAACTGGTCAAAATGAGGAACTGCAGGAAACTAGAATTAATGAAGACTATGTTTTTGAAAATCTAATCAAATTGAAGTTTGGTATGTTGCTGCATCTGATGAGCTACATCCCAGACTACTGAGGAGGTGGGAACAAAGCTAGTGAAAGAATTACTGATTATTCTTCAAAGCTGTTTAGATTCTGGAAAGGATGCTGCAGACTGGAAAGCAGCTATTGTAAACCTAAATATTTAAAACAGTACGGAGAGGGAAAACCGAAAACTAAATAGTTTGGTGTCAGTTCCGAGAAAAGCATTGGAACCTTTTATAAGGAATGTGATAACTAGACACTTGGAGAACCATGATATGATTTGGTAGATTCAGCCTCGATTCGGGAAAGGGAAATTATCTTTGCTAAACCTTCTGAAGTTTGTGGAGATTGTCGTTCTGACATCGACAATTGAGATGCAGTGGGAGTGGGGTCTTTGAATTTTCAGAAGAAGTTTGACTTGGTTGAATACAGGTGAGTGGAGACGATTAGACCATTAGAATTTCTGGCTTTGAGTGCACTTTAATGCGCAGTTACTGTATAACCCTGCAAAGTTACATTGTTCACAATCCTGTCAGAAATTATAATACCTTCAGTCTGAAAGAGTTAGCCATTCCACACATACTTGACTTTCAGAAAGAACATCACTCAGCTGTGGAAGACGCTTTTGAGACTGGTTTTAAAAATGGCTTAATTCCCACTGCCAAACAACGACGCAAACATAACTCGGATGTATCATAGGTAATGACACCACGAGGAATAACATGGAACAGTCCCTCTGTGCAGATCCTGCTCCATGCGTTTATGATATTGAAGCGTCTTTGACACCTTCCTGTTCCTGTGTTCGTGATTTGAGAAGCTGAATGACCTCTCCCTGTTCCTTTGTAAGTGACTCCAGGTGTAAAATGGCCCCGTTCAGATTCCGTGTAAGTGACGTGTGGGGCTAAGCAACGTCCTTGTCTTTCTGTGTATCCGCCGGGAGGGACTGAACGGGCTGTACTTCTTCTTTTCATTGGCTGAATGGCTTCCCCACATTCTTGTGAAGGCAGATTGATGTACTGATTGAACTCGTCCTTTTACTGTAGAAATTTGCAGCACTGTTCCATGAATGTTGCCGACAGCTTAACAGCATAGGCTTGAACGTTGTCTCAGTCTTGTTGCAAGCAAGGCTGAGGGATGATGAAGTTTTCTGACTATTGAATATTGTGCAACCTAGAGTGAATATCCCCACTTCGGATTGATGGGAACTCAATGGACTGAGTAGCCTGCTTCCACACTGCAGGGATTCCCTGTTGACAAACTGAAGATGCCTGAGCTGAGGGAGCTACACTGAGGATCTCCTGCAGTGATTTCCTACGGCTGAGATGATTGATGCCCACTGATGAGAAACATCTTCCGTTGTGCTGTGAATGATTCCAAACACTGGAGAGTTTGCAATGGAATCTGATGAAGTGTAATTTTGATCAGCCTCCTTGATGTTATCCTCAGTTAAATACTGCCTTTATATGATGGCCATTCATTCTTAGCTGAGACCTTTTATTCACCTCTATCGCTCATATTGATAGGCCATGATGTAGGAACAGGCAGTGGATTCTTCAAACAGAGAGTAGTGAATGTCAGGAATTCTCTATTCCAGAGAGCCTGGGGAGCTCTGGCAGTATGTTGCCTCCAACTGCTCCTGTCTAGCAGGCTTTAGGGTCTGAATGGAACATCAGAACATCAGACTCAGAACCAGGATTAGGTCGTTAAACACTATGAGCCTTCTCAACCAGGCACTAAGTTTGTGGATCATCAGGTTATGGTCTCAGCCCCACTATCCTGTTTGTATGCCATGATCCATGAGTCAATCTCTGTCAAATACATAACGAATACATTTTGAATAAATGCAAACCACATATCTCTGGGAAAGAGAATTCTCACTCAAAAGACTCCTTTAGAATTTCTTCTCATCTCTCTTACAATGTCGTACAGCAGGCAACCCTGTCGACAGAAACCAATCATTCCAATCTGATGTCAATGCATTTGCCAGATCTAGGCTCATATCATCTAAATCCTTCGTATTAATATGCACACCCAGATGCCTTTTAAATATTGAAACTATCAGCCTCCATCACTTTCTCTGACAGCTCATTCCATACACACACCACAATCTGCATGAAAATTTTGTTCCTTTACGATCGTTTTCCTCTCACCTTAAGCCTTTATCCTTTAGTTTTGAACTCCCAGATGCCGGGGAAAAGACCTTGTTTTCAGATTGTCCATGTCACTCACGATTTTATAAACCTCTGTTGTGTCACACCTCGGCCTGCGTTGTTCCAGAGTAAACAAGCCCTAGTCTGCAAAGACATTCCCTGTAGCTCATTCACTCCATGCTCGACAATATCATTGTAAAACTTTTTTGCACCCTCTCAAGATTAAAGACATCCTTCCTACAGCAGACAGAACTGAGTTAAACATACTATTCTAAATCTGGCCTCACCAATATCCTGCCCTGTCGAAATATGATCTCCCAACTCGCATACTCAATGCACTGACCAATAAAGGAGGAGAAAGTGAGGACTGCAGATGCTGGAGATGCTGGCGCTTTTCCATCAACACATTTTTCAGCACTGACCAATAAAGGCAAACATCCCAAACCCCTTCTTCACCACCCTGTCGACCTGCGACTCCACTTTAAAGGATCTATGAGCCTGTACCTTTTTGTTCGACAACATTCCCCAGGGCTCTACCATTAATTATGTAAATCTTGCACTGTTTTATCTTGTCAAAATGCAACACTACACATTTGTCTAAATTTAACTCCATTTGTCACTCTTTGGTCATCTGATCGATGTCCCATTAAACTCAGAGGTAAATCTTGCTGTCCACTGCACATCCAATTTTTATATAATCGAAAAACATAATTTAAAGACAAATATTTATATTAAAATAATTTATATAAATTGCAAATGCAGTGGACTCAGCACCTTGTGTTTCACCAATGGTCAAAGTGCTCCAGTCTGAAAAGCTGTCCCCTACCATCCTCTGACTCAAACCTTTATTTTAATTTTGTAATCGACTGGTTAGCTCATCTTGGATCCATTTGTCACCCAACGTTACGAACTTGTCTGCCATGTGGAATCATGTCGAACACCTTGCTGAGGACTGTGTGGATAGTGAGGAGCAAACTGCCTTCATTTTTTTCTAGCCACCTCTTCAAAAAACGCAATCAACTTTGTTTGACACGATTTCCCATGCACAAAGCCATGTTCACTCTCCCTAATCAGTAGTTGCATCTGTAAATGCACGTAAATCCTATCCCTCACAATCCTCTCCAACAACGTGCCCACGTCAGCCTCACCAATCTATAGTTTAGGTCACTATGCCCTTTCCTCGTCCCATACTTCCACTGATCACTGTAAATGTTAATATAAATGACTTGGTGATATGACCAACAATATAGGTCTCAGACTGGGTCAGAGTTAGGAATAAGTCAGTTAGAATTCTTTAAACTGCTACAATTGACAAGTTTATGACCCAAACAAAGTTGCTCAAAATACGATGGAAAGATGAATGACAAACATTGCAAATCTGAGGACCGATGTTTCCCTCTCTAAAAATACTGATGCATGCACACATTTGATGACAAACTGAAAAACACAATCTATGCAGAGAGTTAACTTGACAGAACTTTGGCCAAATATTTATTGAAGTCATGATGATAGAAAACATGAGTGATTGTTCCAAATAACATTCAGCTTATGGACCTATTCTGCTCTTACAAGCTCCTTGTAATGGGATAACCTCCTGGAACAGATGGATTTAGCTGAATCCCCTTTAATTCAGGCAGTGTGGTGATTTAATTAATTCTTCGAAAGGAATCCTCCATGAGTGGTAAAGATGACTGAGGAGTTTTCAGCTCACACACATTGCTGGGAAAAAGAAGACGGAGAGAGAGGGAGCAACAGGCTGTTCCTTCTCAGGAAGGTTACATTTCCCCTCACTCTGAGTTGAATCACATATCAACGTTATTCGGTTGCAAACTGTATCAAATGAGGTCTCTTTGAACAGTGCCTGAACTGTACGACTCCATCACGTTCCCTGCTCCATGTCGGTAAACCATTGCTGCCGTCGGACACACAGTCATTTCTTTCATAACAAATCGCCCCATTAGACTTGAAGAATTGTTTCTATGTTCCCGTACACTTTTATAATACAACTTTTAATACTTTCGCAATATCCGTCGGTAAATGAATATATTTTTATTCTAAAATTACTTCCCCAGTCTTATTCTCTCATAGAAGATAAAATATTCATCAGGTATTCAACAGCCCAAAATCATACATGGTCAATAAGAACATTTCTTATTGTCAGGCCGAAACTTCTGAATGTTCGAAGCATAATGCCTTCATCGCAAGAACGAATAAAGAGAAACATCTTTAAAAGGTTTCTAAAGCAATTTTTTTTAACTTCAGTTTTATTACAAACCCCACACAGTACATCAGATGCCGTCTCAACAATGGCCTGTTCAGATGCAGTAAAACAACCTTAAAATCATACCCAATGCCCTTTGCAAGAAAAAGTATCATTCCATTAGTTTTCTAAATCACGTTCTGCATCTATAGATGAACTTGTTGCGATGTATGTACCAGAACACACGAATCCCTTTGTCCCACCGAATTCGGCTTTCTGCCTCCAGTTATACAATTTTTGGAGGAAGTTTGTTTTATGCTTCCTCCAAAACAAACTTCCCATCACTGACATTGTACATTTTTTGTGCGAAAGGTTTGCTCACGACGTTTCCCTGTCTGTATCTCATTGCAGACTCTCTGCTATCACTTCACATCTTATTGAATGTTTATTATGTTGTGTGAGCAAACCGAGATCCAATACATTCTGCCCCTTCATCCAAATCATTAACCTAGATTGTAAACTGTTCAGAAACTCATACTGAAACCTCAGAAGTTCCACTAGTTACAGCTTTCCAACCTGAAAACAAGTAATTATCTCTTCTCCATATTTCCTGGTAGCTAATCAGGGCTCCCTTAGAAAATTTGCATGGCCTTCAGCTATACTGTGTAGTTGATTGTCGATTTGTTCCTGAGCTAAGCCGTCCTCCATTCGGGTCATCTGTTGTTCTCTGATCAGGTAGAGTTCGTACCGTCAATGATCCTGATCCATGACAGTTTAAAAGATGAGAACAGAATATATACTAATGTTTGAAGGGATTGTTACCAGGTCGAAAATGCTGTCTTTTAGATGCAGTAATAGAACTATTCTGCAATATCAGTATTGTGCTCATATTTCACCAGACAGACACTGATGAGGGGGGGGGGGGGGAGATTTCCTGTTAGCTTGATTAGCATTCATCCATTTAACAACACAAATAATAATCTTCATAATTAATTTCATTTTTGGCTGTTTGTTCTATTTTGAAAAATTGATGCAGTCACTACACATTAAAATAAAATATTGTCTTTGAGAGAGGACCTTATAGAGGTTTATAAAATCTTGAGGGGCAGGAATAGGGTAAATAGGCAAAGTCTTTTTACCTGGGGTAAGGGAGACCAGAACTAGAGGGCAGAGGTTTAAGGTGAGAGGGGAAAAATATAAAAGGGACCTAAGGTGCAATTTGTTCACACAGAGTATGAAATGTGTATGGAATGAGCTGCCAGAGGAAGTGTTGGAGGCTGTATGATTACAACATTAAAAAGTAATCCAGGTGGATATATGGAAAGGAATGATTCAGAGGGGTATGGGCGAAATGGTCGCAAATGAGACTAAATTACATTAGGACATCTGGTTGGCAAGGATGAGTTGGACTAGAGAGTCTGTTTTCCTGTTGTATATCTCTATTAAACTATGTCCAAATCCTTCATTCTGTTCCTTTGTATCTCATGAGAGGGGCAGAATGATCTCCTCCTGCCTCATTGCAGAGATACTGACTGGATGAATCGTGTCTCTGTCTCCCATTCTAACAGCCTCAATGGGTGCAGTGAGAGAACATCGGATAGGTGCTGCACCGGCTGCTGAGTTTATAAAGATCCGAGCTGGTCTGTTTGCGACTGAAAAGCCCTTTCCTCTCTATTGTCAATGAACACTGGTTTCCCTGTCCCATAAAGGTCAGTCAAGGTCAGACTTGAATATCTTCAACGACCGAGTCTTCACTGTTCCTGGGGGATGAGAATATCACAGACAACACAATAATAAAGGAGATAGGAACAACCGTTTCTCAATCTTAAACGGAGGAACCTCTAAATTTAAAAGTGTATGAATTCAGAGCTAGTCACCTTCTCTTTTATTTTAAAAATGAGGGCACAACCAGTTGGAAAGATGTCGACCATCCAGCCCCTCAAACCTTTCCCACGTTTCTATTGACTCTGTTCATTAAAGTATTTCTCAAACTCAGCATCCACTGCTCTCTTGGGTCAACATTTCCAATTGTGTAAACCATGAATTGGACTGTTTGGGCCATCGAGTCTGATCAGCTGTTCGATCATCACTGATATGTTCCTCAACAAAATGTTCCTACCTTCTCACTGCAACCCTTGATCGCCTTATCAATCAAAACGTATCTACCTCTGACTGAAAAATACAGAACTGTGTCTGTGTCTCTGCATGTCTGTATGCGTGCGAGTGTTTCTGCTTATTGACAGTAGACAGAGGGTGGTGGAGGAGGGTTGTCTTTTAGGCTGGAGGCCTGTGACCAGCGGCGTTCCACAGGGTGTAGTGCTGAATCCACTTTTGGTTTACATTTATATCAATGATTTGGATGAGAATTATATAAGGCATGGTTAGCATGTTTACGGATCACACCAAAATTTATTATATAGTGGAAGGTGAAGAAGCTTACGTAAGATTACAAACAGATCATGATTAATTGCATCAGTGAATCATAGAGATGTGCAGCGCGGAAACAGATCTTTTGGTTGAACTCATTCGTGTCAACCAGATGTTGTGAGTTAACTTAGTTTTATTTTCCAGCAATCTAAACGCTTCCAATTCATGTCCCCATCCAGATCCCTTTTAAATGTTGTAATTGTACCAGCTTCCACCACTTTTTCTGGCAGCTCTTTGCATGTATGCATCAGCCTCTGCATGAAAATAGTCCCCTTAGGTCCCATTTAAATCTTGTCCATCTCACCTTAATTCTATACCCTCTGGTTGTGGACGTCCCTATCCTGGAGTAAAGACACTGACTATTCACCCTAATATGGTCTTCATGATGTTATAAACCTCTAGAAGGTGCAAATGTGACTCCAGCCAACACGAATGGCTGTATATTCAGTCATCCCAGGCCTAAATTCTGAAATTCAATTATGACACATCTTCCTTCTCCATCACATCACAATTCTAAAGTCAGTTTAATTAAATCTTTCAGCCACATTAAGAAACACCTCTGTCGGATTTGAATCTAGACTTTTGGGGTTACACTATCAAAACTTGGCAATAGTCCCAAAAGCTGTAAAATTATTCTGGTGTGCGTTTGTTCATCAGCATGTTTTGAAATACTGTGACATACCTCAGTGACAGGTAGGACTTGAATCTAAACCTTCTGGTCAAGAGTGAGGGACACTATCACTCAAGTTCAGGTATTGGAATCTAACCCAGAGCTCTGGCTTAGCTGCATGGGCATTGCACAATACACAAGACTTAAACCAGTCCCAGATTTTGGGTCGTATTTTAAATGTCAGCTTTCAGCTCTGTGTGGATTCATTAAAATTTAGTTCACTTTTACTGAATTACACAGTTAAAAGAATTACATTGTTTAACAGATGAAAGGTAATTACCTCAGATATAGGATGTTGAGTTCATGTGCTCCGACTTCGAGACAAACTATTAAGATCTTTAATTGTTTGCCGATGATTTCCACCTTAATTGGCTATTATCTGTCATCTGCAATATGAGAGAAAGGCATCCTATAGACACATTCTGTAATATAAAGGATCTGGAACAGATACTTATCACTGACCACCAGAGATGAAGAAATAGCATACTTTCTGCATCAAATACACCCATCGCTCTTTCCCACCTGTAACGTGTGACTGCCATCTTCTTAAAAGCACGGAATGATCAAAGGCAGCGGTCTACTTTCAAAGTTTCCTTCCCCAGTACTATCACTCACTGGGCTGAGGAGTGGCAGATGGAATTTCGTTTCAATAAATACAAGGTACCTGAATTTGGTAAAACAAGCAACGAGAGGACATATAGAATTTAATGTCAGGCCATTGGTAGTGTTGTAGAATAGAGGGATCTAGTGGTTCTGGTATATTTATTTGAAGTTTGCATCATGTGTAGGCAGGGTGGATATGAAAGCGTTTGATTTGCTGTTCTTCATTTCTCAGACGTTTGAGTATAGGAGGTGGAACATTATCTTCAGGTTGTGCTGTAGATTCGTGAGGTCTCTACTGAAGTTCTGTGTCCAGTTCTGGTCACCCAGTCACATTGATGATATTATTAAACTGGAGACGGTTCAGAAAAGATTAACGAGAACGTTGTTGGGAATGAAGTGTTTAAGTTAGAAGAATAGGCTCGATGGACAAGGACCTTTTCCACTGCAGCGTCGGCGATAGAGACCCTATCAACGTTATAGAGTTGTATAAAACAATGATAAGTATAGATAATGTTGAATGGTGGGTGTCCTTTCCTTAGGATGGTGGATTTCAAGAGAAGGGTATGATTTTAAGATGAGACGAGTCGGTTTTGCGGAAGACATAGTGTCATAGAGTTGTCCAGCATAGAAACAGACATTCCTATCCAACTCGTCCCTACTGACCAGATGTCCTACAGTAATGTAGTTCCATTTGCTAGCTTTTGACCCATATCCCCCTCAATGCTTCCTATTCATGTTCCATCCAGATGTCTTTTAAATATTGTAATTTTCCCAGCCTCGACAACGTCCTTTGGCAGCTCGTTACAGACACAGAACCCCCTCTTTGAAAACGTTGCCCCTTAGATCCCTTTTAGTTAGTTACCCTCTCACCTTCAACCTGTGCCCTTTAGCTTTGGAACGTGCTACCCTGGGAGAAAAGATCTAAGCTATTCACAGTATTAATTCCACGAATGACTTTATAATCCTCGAAGATCACCTCACCACCACTGGTGGTCCAGGAAAATAACACCGGCCTATTCAGCCTCTCCATATATCGCAAAGCCTCTAACCCTTGCAACATCTTTGTAAATCTTTTCTGAACCCTTTCAGATTTCACACATCCTTCGTCCGTGAGCGAGACTGTAATTGCATGAAGTATTCAAAATGGCCTAACCAGTGTCCTGTACAGTCGCAATATGCCCTCCCAACTCCTTTATTCAATGCACTGTGCAAAAACAAAAAGCATATCAAATACCTTCTTAACTAACTTATATGCCTGTGACTCCACTTTCAAAGTATCATGAACCTGCACTCGAAGGTCTCTTTGTTTCGCAACAATTCCCAGGGACTTAAGATTAAATGTATAATCAAGCCTTGATTTTCCTTTCCGAAATGCAGCATCTCATATTTACATGAACTAAAATCCATCTGTCACTCCTCAGGTCATTGGCCCATCTGATGAAGATCCTGTTTTAATCCGAGGTGACTTTCCTCTTTGTCCACTGCACCTCCAATTTTGGTGTCATCTGTGAATGTACTAACCATTCCACCGATTTTCACATCCATTTTCCTTCTATAAATGGCCAACAGCAGTGCACCTAGCACCAATCTTTGTGGCACTGCACTGGTCGCAAGTCTCCACTCTGAAATGCAACACTCCACCATCACCCTCTGCCTTCTACCTGCGAGACAGTTCTTTATCCAACTGGTTGCTTCTCCCTGCAAATCCGTGAGATCTAACCTTGCTAACCAGTTTCCCATGGGGAACCTTGTCGGACGCCTTATGGAAATGCATATCGATCACGTCTACCACTCTGCCTTCAAAATCCTCTTGGCTAGATCAACAAAACAAAAATCACGTTTGTGAGACATGAGTTCCCACGCACAACACCATGTTGACTATTTCTAATCAGTCCTTGCCTTTCAAAATACATGTACATCCTGTCCCTCAGGAGTCACTCCAACAACTTGCCCGCCTCCGATGTCAGGCTCACTGGTCTATTGTTCCCTGGCTTTTCCTTCCCAGTTTGTTTAATAAAATCACCACGTTGGTCATCTCGTATCTTCCAGAATCTTACCTGTCACTATTGATGATAAGAACATGTCATCAAGATTCCCAGCAATCACTTCCTGAGCTTCCCACAGAGTTCTTGTGTATACCTGATCAGGATCCATGAATTGCATTTTTATTACACATCACTTGGTTGGTAAATGGAGTGAACGTCCTGAGAAATTATGGATGTGGGTAAAGTCACAACATTTAGAAGACTTTTTAAAGTAAACAAATACGAGACGTATTGGAAATTTATGGTACAAGCCCAGGAACGTGAGGATAGTCGAGTTTCAGATTATCGTCAGCATTGAGTTTATGGGCAGATAGGTCTGTTTCCAAACCCCCTGTATAACTCCATGACACCATGTGTGTTTGTGTGTCCAAGTTTCTATCTGCATATTTCTGTCTGCGCTTGTCCATTTGTGTGTGTCTATATGTCTCTGTGTGTACCTATTTCTCTGTACATGTTATGTGTGCTCCTGCATTAGTGTGGGTATATATGTTTGTAGCTCTGTCTCTGCATCTCTGAGCAATGGGAACTCTTTTGTTTTGGGGGTGAATCATTGAAAAAGTGTTAAAAACCTCTCTCCCTCCCTCCCTCTCCCTCGTTCTGTCCCACTTTTGTTTAAAGTGACACAATGCCACACTCCTGGTCTGCTTTCAGCCGTTTCAATCCTTTCTCACACATAATATTATATGGAAGAGTAAGTTACTAAACATTGCATTTTACAGGAAGTGTGTGTGTACGTGTGTCAATGTATGTGTGCATGCCTGTGTGTCTGTGTTTGTATGTGTCTTTGTGTGCATCTCTCTATGTATCTCTGTGTGTCTGTGTGATAATATATGTGTTTGTTTTGTGTGTGTGTGGGAGCGCCTGTGTGTCTGTGTGCATCTGTTATTCTGCGTGTGTGTGAGGAGTGTGGGTATCTGTGTGTAGGGGGTTTTTAAGGGGGGTTTCTATGTGTTAATGTGTGTATGCTTCTGTCTGTGTGCCTGTGTATGTGCATATCAATGTGTATCTGTGTGCCTGTGTGTCTGTGTTTGTGTCTGTGTGTGTTTCGTTGTGTATGTATGTACGTACATGTCGTTTTTGCGTGTCTGCATATGTGTTAGCTGTGTCTCTGGCTGAGTGTGTCTGTCCGTGTATGAGTGTACATGTGCATTTGTGGGGAGGGTGGGTGTCTGTGTGTGTTTGTGTGAATGTTTGTGTGTATGCCTGTCTGTCTGTGTGTGTGTCTGTATTTGAATATATGCGTGTGTGTGTGTGGGAATGTGGGTGCCTTAGTGTGTTAGTGTGTGTACGTGTTTGAGTGTGTATGCCTGGCTGTCTGTGTCTGTGTCTGTCTGTGTGTGAGCATATGTGTGTGTGTGTGCGTGTGTGTGTGCGTGTGTGTGGGCAGTGTGGGGGTCTTTGTGTGGTGAGTGTGGATGCTTTCGTGTGTGGGATGCATGGCTGTCTTTGTATCTGTGTGTGCTTCTGTGTCTGTGTATGCGTCTGTCTGTGTCAAAGAGTGTGGTGCTGGAATAGCACAGAATTTTAGGCAGCATCCAAAGGGCATGAAAGTTGGAATTTCGAGCATAATCCCATCCATTAGAAATGAGGCATGTAGACCAAGTGGACTGAACGATAAATGGTAGGGGCTGGTGCTTGGGTAAGTTAACTGGGAAGGCGACAATTAAATGAAGGTGGAGTGAAGGTGATAAATTGGAGCAAAGGGTGAAGTGGATAGTGGGAATGAAGATGGACAGGTAGTACAGTTAAAGAGGGAGGTGCCGAGTTGGAAGAATGGATCTGGGATAAGTTCTGGTGGGGGGTGAGAATGAAGAAACGAATGACATCTGTGCTGTGTGTGCTTTGCGGGTGTGTGTGTGTGTGTGTACCTGCGTGAGTGCATGCATATGTGTGCGTGTATGTATATATGTCTGCATGAGTGTACGCATGTGTGTGTGTGTGTGTGTGTGTGGGTCATGGGCGTATGTATGTCTCTTTGTGTGTGTGGCTCTCTGCGTCTGAGTGTCTGTCGGGTGTGCGTGTGTTTGTAAGCGCGTGTGTAGGGTGGCTATGAGTATGTGTATCTGTGTGTGAGTGTCTGTGTGCAGTAGGATATGTCTGTGTGCACGTGTCTCTGTGTGTGCGTGTGTTTGTAGTGTGTGTGTAAGTGTGTGTGGGGGTGGCTATGAGTATTGTATATCTGTGCTTGAGTGTCTGTGTGCAGCTCTAAGTGTGTACATGTCTCTGTGTGCGCGTGTTTGTAGTGTGTGTGTGTGTCTGCGTATATGTGTGTTGATGGTGCTCTCAGTTTGGACAGTGCTGTGAGCTGACACACTCCCTCTGTCCTTCTTAAACTGAATCCCTGATGATTTTCGCCCTCCATTACCACCTGTAGAGAGGGTGGGGAGACCAACAGAGACTGACAGCAACAGAAAGCTCAGCAAGTCTGTCAGCATCTGTGGACAGAAATGAAAATTAATGTTTTGGGTTGAGTACCCCTTCCTCAGAAACTTATGTCAGGGGGATAATACATCGCATTAACACCTCAGAAACAGCCAGACTCGCTCCACACTGATACACACAGATAAACACACACTAACACAGAGACATAGAGACACTCAGTCATACACTGATACTAATACAGACATGGAGTGTGTGTCACTATTTCTCTTTCTCCGATGACTTTGTCAATATATCACTTCATCTCTGGTGTGTGTCAGTTTATTTTTTTCAGTCTGTCCTTGGGGAGTATTTTCGTATTGCGCTTGTTCACACGAGTGAGAGAGTCAGTATTTATGTGTGGATGCGATTGTTGGACAATTTCAATGCTTGCAGAAACCAAATCTGGAAGAATTGTAAAGTGTGTGGAGCACAGTGTGGAACTCCAAATGGGCAGTGACAAATTGGTGCAGTGTTCTGTTTTATGGCAGATGACCATCAATGCAGACCAGTGTGAAATGATGCATTTGGTCGGAATAACATTGACAGACAATATAAAACATCTGTATCGTTATAAAAGTGCTGCAGGAGCACAGGATGCTGGATGTATATGAGGAAAGATTATTGAACATGGCAGGACAAGTGAGGAGAGCAGAAAATGTCACAAATTATTTTAAATATCTGAGCTTTTTACAGGAGGAGGTCTAGGAGGTAGCCTCCGTGCTCCCTTCCTGGGAGGTCGTGGTGACGATGTTATGTAAGCCCACCCTCCTGACCACCGAGACGGTGGGGTTTCCATTTGTACCAGCTCGACACAAAAGAGAGATGGCATCAGGGCCACTGCTTCTAAGTTGTGCCAGGGGAAACGGAACTGCCAGTGGGTTTAAAGTGAGAATTGCCCTTCACTGAACATCGCTCCTAACTCGGTCGGTGGGCGTGGATGTTTCAAAATCTCCAAACGTGGCATCCCGGTCCTCTACGACTCGTACCAGGGTCCTCCCCATGTGGTGGTGGCGGAGAGGGCGGGATGAGGGAGCGGATATTGGACACTCCACCACCCAGCTTGACCCTTTCAGTCCTATTCCAGGCTGTTTCTCCTGGAATGGGACAAAGGGAGGGAGGGAGGGAAGTTTGCAGTGGGTGGCCTTGCTCTTAGTTCTGGTGTCGGTGTGTTAGGGGAAATGGTGAGGCGTCAGCTGGGAGTCAGTCCATAGTGTTATGGTCATGCTGTGTTATTAGTGTGGGTTGTATAGTGGAGGGAAATTGGGAGAGAGAGAATGGGAGAGAAGGTGCAAGAGTGAGAGTGGTGGAGCATGAGCCTAATTCGCTGATTGGTGCGATAACAAATATACAGTGAGTGTGAGGGAGCAGAGAGAATACAGTGACCCTTATTCTGCCAGAGTGGGGAAGGTTATTGATGCTTGACCGGGATTGCTGGACATTTCCTCAGACCTCAGATACTGTACTGAGCTAGGTGGTGAGCTCGGACAATGCTCAGTGGATCTGGTGGGGTCGTTCCCTCTGGGAAGAGAATGGTCCGCCTCTGCACTAGCTCATCCACCAGGACTTCCAAACCCCTGTCAAAAAACAGTGGTGTAATTGCACCTTATCTGCCATGCTCAGGGTAAACTCATGGCAACTTCTAACTAAGGATGCTCAACCATGTGCCCATTGGCCTTTTGAAGATGGCACCAGTGCCAGAGATCACGGAATATCCAAGGTCAACCAAGCGATGGTGAGTACCTCCAGCCATGATGGGTGGGAGAATCGGGCTGGTATTGAATAAAAGGGACACCATGGTGTGGGGTGGGTAGTTAATGAGGTGAGTTTGATAAGATAGCACCAGGAAACTTGCTGAGCATCGTACAGACAATCCCTCTGTCACATTCAATGAAAAAGTCACTGAAACAAATTATTGTTTGATTCAGCCCAGTGAGTCATAGATTCTGTTGGAACCACGAACAGTCACAAAGCTGCAGTTGCTTGTCCAATGCTCTCCATCACAAAGAAGGACATAAACCCGACCTACCCTTGGGAAATAAGATGGGGCAGGCATACGTCATAGAGAAATATCAGGAGTCGATGTTTTTACAGTATTCATTCACGGGATGAGAGTATAACTGGTTTAGCCTGCATTTATTACCCATCACTAATTGCCCAGAGGGCAGTTAACAGTTAACCATATTGTTGTGGGTCTGGGGTCACATGTAACCTAGACCAGGTAGGTTCCTTCAAGGGCATCAACGAACTAGTTGGGTTGTTCAAACAATCAAAACTGGATATATCATTGTCATCAGTCTCTGAATTCCAGATGTAAAATGACTGTCGAGAAGAGTCTATCGCCAGTAAGGGTCCACCTAAAAAGGAAATCCGGAGGCCATAAATGGGGCATGAGATACCTTTGACAGTCAGGGTTAAGGAGAATTCAAAGGGACTGTACAAATACATTAAGGACGGAAGAGTAACTCGGGAGAGTTTTGGACCACTTAAAGATCACCAAGATGACGATGTGCAGAATCCCAGGAGATGGAGGCGATCCTAAACAAGCACTTTGCATCAGTATTTACTGTGCAGAAGGATATGAAAGCTAAAGAACTTCAGAAATAAACAGTGACATCTTGAAAAGTTTCTGTGTTACAGAGAAAGAGATGCTGGAGCTCGTAAAGCCTGTAAAGATGGTAAAATCCCCAGGACCTGATCAGGTGTCCCCTAGAACTCTGTCGAAAGCTGGGGAAGGGATTGCTGGGCCGCGTGCTGAGATTTTGTATCATTGATTGTCACAGGTGAGGTGCCAGAAGATAGGAGGTTTGATAACGTGATGTCATTACTTTTAAAAAATTAAGAAGGATGGTAAGGAAAACCCGGTGAGCCTGACGTCAGTGATGGGCAAGTTGTTGAGGTGGATTATGCGGCACAAGGTTTACATGTATTTTGAATGGCAAGGACTGATACGGAATGGTCAACGAGCTTTAAGCATAGGAAATCGTGTCTCACTAAATTGACTGAGATTTTTCGAAGAACTGACAAAGAGGATTCATTGAGGCAGAGGTGCACATTGCCGATATAAATTTCAGTAAGACATTTGACAACTTTCTGCATGGTAGACTGGGTAACAAGTTTAGTTGGAATGCAGGGAAAACTGGCCACGTGGATGCAAAATTGGCTCGAATGTAGGAGATAGAGGATGGTGATGGAGGATTGCTTTTCGAACTGGAGGGTTGTAACTAGTGGTGTGCGACAAATATCAGTGCTGGGTCCACCGGTTTTCACTATTTATAAACATCATGTGGGTGTGAACACAGCAGTAATAGTTGCAAATGACACCAAAACTGATTTTGTAGTGGACAGCACAGAAGGTTTACGTCAGAGTACAAAGAGATCTTGATCAGGTGGGCAGATCGGTTGAGGAGAAGCGAATGGTGTTTAGTCTAGATAAATGTGAGGCACTGCATTTTGTAAATGCAAATCAGGACATGATGTACACACTTAATGGAAAGGTCCTCGGGAGTGTTGCTGAACAAAAAAGTCTTGGAGTGTCGGTTCAAAATTCCTTGAATGTTGTGTTACAGTTCTGCAGATTACTGTAGAAGCCATTTGGTATTATTGCCTTTATTGGTCAGTGCTTTCACTATATGAATTGGGAGGCCATGTTACTGCTGTAGAGCACATTAATTCGGCTCTTTTGGAGTATTGTATTCAATTCTGGCCTCCCTCCTATCAGAAAGATATTGTGAAGCTTGAAGGGATTCAGAAAACATTTACAAAGATGCTTCCAGGATTTGAGCTATAGGGAGAGGGTGAGTAGGTTGGGGTGATCTTTCTTGGAGTTTGAGAGGCATATCCAGGGTGAATAGACAGGAACTTTTTTCGCAAAAGTAGAGGGCATGGGTATCAGGGAAGTCCTAAGGATCAACTTTTTCTAACACAGATTGGTGCATGTGTGGAATGAGCTGTCAGTGGAGGTGGTGGTGGCTGTTATGATTACAACATTTAAAAGACATTTGGATGGGTACATGAAGAGGAAGGGTTTACATTGTTATTGGCCAAATGCTGCCAAATGGGACTAGTTTAATTTGTTATATCCCATTGGCATGGACGAGATAGACTGAAGGGTCTGTTTCTGTGCTGTACATCTCCAAGAGTCTATGATTCTGTCTGAACTCACACCAGTATACTTTTAATTCAGCATTGCCGGAAATACCAGCCTATGTTACTTGATGCGATCGAAATGTCTTCATTTCAGCATTTTGAAACCTTCGAACACACCCTTCCACAACACTGACTCTGAGTCTCTATCCGTCTGTCTATTTCCCAAATCTCCCCATTTGTTGCTATTGAAACTGTTGGTATTTAAACTGAGCATCAGCTTCCAACATTAAGCAGCTTAGAAACAATGTTCAAAAAGCATAGAGTGTCTTTTATTTGACTTCCCGGTGTCTTGCACTGTGCTCCATGTTGGATAGTAGAGTTTCAGCAGTTTTGATGCACACCTTTCTAACTTGATCTGTACCAATCAATTGAACGCCTGTGTTAATCTCTCTCTACTGATCATGTGTTCAGTAACAAGGTATCACTTCCAATGTTACTGATCCAGACCATGCTTCACACTCGCACTTGAGTGATATTTGACTTAATTATAGTTTTGGAGCGTTAGTGGAAAAACTGGGACGGTTTCCTGGAGGCTGTGGTTTAAGCTACATTGGAAATTCAGGAAGGCATGATGCTTTGGTGACCCACTGGGATGAGTCATGGTGACTGTAGTGACAGTATCTGGATCCGCAACATGACCGTAAAAAGGAGCAGAGACTGGAGAAAGGGGAATCTCTTCAAAATGGAATGAGGGAATCACAATCAGATCAGAGAATAACTGCCGCCTATCCCTGTGGCCCAGTCTCGAGCAGTTGAGTGATGGCCTCCTGTTCCTGTGTTCCAGTCTACACCTGCTGCCCTGACTAAGAGGGTCCAATAGCTGTGTGTTCTTCTCCTGCTGCCGCTGAGTAACCGACTCCAATAGCTGTGTGCTGTCCTCCTGCTCCTCCTGAGCAACAGGCTCCAATATCTGTTTCCTGTCCTTCTGCTGCTACTGAGTAACAAGCTCCAATAGCTGCGAGCCCACCTCCTCCTGCTCCTGAATAACAGGCTCCAATAGCTGTGTGCTCTCCACATGCTGCTCCTGAGTTACAGGTTCCAATAGCTGTGTGTTCTCTTCCTGCTTCTGCTGAGTAACAGGCTCCAATAGCTCTGTGCTCACCTCCTGCTGCTCCTGAGTAACAGGCTTCAATACCTTTGTGCTCACCACCTGCTGCTCCTGAGTAACCGGCTCCAATAGCTGTGTGCTCTCCTCCTGCTTCTCGTGAGTAACAGGCTGCAATAGCTGTGTGATCACGTCCTGCTTCTCTTGAGTAACAGGGTCCAAATGCTGTGTGCTCACCCCCGGCTGCTCCTGAGTAACAGGCTTCAACAGCTTGTGCTCGCCATCTGCTGCTCCTGACTAACAGGCTCCAAAAGCTGGGTGCTCTCCTCCTGCTTCTCTTGAGTAACAGGTTGCAACAGCTGTGTGCTCACCCCCTGCTGCTCCTGAGTAACAGGCTCCAATAGCTGTGTGCTATCCTCCTCCTGCTCCTGAGTAACAAGCTCCAATAGCTGTGTGCCCTCCTCCTGCTTCTCCTGAGTAACAAGCTCCAATAGCTGTGTGCTATCCTCCTCCTGCTCCTGAGGAACAAGCTCCAATAGCTGTGTGCTCTCCTCCTGCTTCTCCTGAGTAACAAGCTCCAATAGCTGTGTGCCCTCCTCCTGCTTCCCCTGAGTAACAGGCTCCAATAGCTGTGTGCCCTCCTCCTGCTTCCGCTGAGTAACAGGCTCCAATAGCTGTGTGCTCTCCTCCTCCTGCTCACGAATAACAGGCTCCAATAGCTCTGTGCTCTCCTGCTGCTCCTGTGTAATGGAACTGAAGGACTGAATGGCCTTTTCACATTCCATTCAGTTCGTATTGACTGAAATCCTTTTTGCTGTTTCTGTAAAATGCCATCTAAATCAGAATGTTGCATTTATATTTCTTTTTCTCAGTAATTGAGCAATCATGCTGACTGACTCTCCTTTTGTTATAAAGGTCTGAGAAGGTGAACGAGTCACAGGTTCGAGAGGCTGATCAGTTCCTCCTGTCCCTCTGTAATAGTCCGAATGGTCTATGTCTTCCTCTGTCTCTATAGCAGGCACTTGGGGACAGATTTGTTTCTCCCTGTTCCCGAGCAGCAATTTCAATGCGCTGAATGTTGCCTCGAGCTTATGAAGTGGTTTGATGCCAGGGCATTTCAAACTACGAGCAGCATTACTGAAGGAATCGAGAAACTTACCTTCCAGGCATTTTAAGCATCTGGTCTGTTATTCTATCCCAGAGAGATAGAGAGACAGACAGGGAGAGGGACACAGTGACCTAGGGACAGTGAGAGAGGGACAGAGAGAGAGAGCGGACCGAGAGACAGAGAGAGAGACAGACAGAGGGACACAGAGAGTGGGACAGAGAGACAGAGAGAGAGGGGGCCTGCGGGACAGAGGGACACAAAGAGAGAGAGGGACAAAGAGACAGAGTGAGTGAGGGATAGAGACACAGAGGGACTGAGAGAGAGAGGGACAGTGAGACAGAAGGACAGAGAGAGTGACAGAGCGAGGGAGAGAGAGCATGAGAGAGAGGGGATAGAGAGACAGAGGGACAGAGAGAGAGGAACAGAGAGAGAGAGAGGGACACACAGAGAGAGAGAGAGAGAGAGAGAGATGGACAGAGAGACAGAAAGGGAGAGAGCAACACACACACAGAGATGTAGACAGATAGGGAGGGGACAGAGAGGCAGTAAGAGAAAGCAGGACAGAGAGAAAGAAAGAGGGACAGAGAGATAGAGAGAGAGGGACAGAGACAGACAGAAGGACAGAGAGAGAGAGAGAGCGAGGGACATAGAGAGAGGGACAGGGAGACCGAGGGCCAGAGAGAGGGGAACAGAGAGAGAGAGGGGGATCGAGAGACAGAGAGAGTGAAAGACAGAGAGGCCGAGTGAGAGTGGGACAGAGAGACTGAGGGACGGAGAGAGAGAGGGGGACAGAGATAGAGGGACAGAGAGACAGAGCGAGAGGTACAGAGAGACTGAGAGAGAGAGAGGGACAGACTGAGAGAGAGAGAGAGAGAAAAGGACAGAGAGACTGACAGAGGGGGGGTGGAGGATGCCGACAGAGACAGAGGCAGAGAGACAGAGGAACAGAGATGAGAGAGGGACGCAGAGTGAGAGCAGGATGTCGACAGAGAGACAGAGAAAGAGGGACAGAGAGACAGAGAGAGAGAGGGACAGCGGGACAGAGGGAAAAGAGAGAGAGAGAGAGAGACAAAGAGACACACAGAGAGAAGGACAGAGACAGAGGGATCGAGAGAGAGACAGAGAGAGGGTGACAGAGAGATCGATGGACAGAGAGGGAGAGACGGACAGAGGGACAGAGAGAGTGGGACAGAGAGAAAGTGAGCGAGAGGAACAGCAGTGGGCGAGGGACACAAAGAGAGAGAGGGACAGAGTGTCAGAGAGAGAGGGAAATTGAGTCAGAGGGACAGAGGGACAGTGAGTCTCTGAGAGAGAGAGGGACAGAGAGACAGTGAGAGAGGGACATAGAGACCGAGGGACAGATAGAGAGAGTGACACAGAGAGAGAGAGGGACAGCGAGAGAGAGGGACAGAGAGACAGAGTGAGAGATGGACAGAGCGACAGAGGGACACAAAGAGAGAGAGGGACAGAGAGATAGAGGGAGAGAGAGAGAGAGAGCGACTGAGACAGTGGGACAGTGAGAGAGAGAGAAAGACAGAGTGAGAGAGACAGAGAGAGGGACAGAGAGAGGGACCCAGAGAGGGACAGTGAGTGAGAGGGACAGACAGAGAGGGACCGAGACAGAGAGAGGGACAGAGAAACACAGAGGGAGAGGGACAGAGAGAGAGCGAGAGGAAAAGGGACATGGAGACATAGCGAGAGAGGGACAGAGAGAGAGAGGGACGCAGAGAGGGAGAGAGCCAAAGAGAGAGTAAGGGACAGAGAGAGGCACAGATAGTGAGAGGGACTGGGAGAGAGGGACTTAGAGAGAGAGGGAGACAGAGCAAGGGAGGGTGAGGGACAGAGAGACAGAGAGAGAGAGGGACAGAGAGACAGAGAGGGAGAGAGCAAAACACATAGAGAGAGACGGAGACAGAAAGGGAGGGGACAGAGAGGCAGATAGAGAGAGGGGGACAGAATGAAAGAGAGAGAGAGAGAGAGAGGGACAGAGAGACTGAGGGACAGAGAGAGATGGAGGGACAGAGAGAGAGGGACAGAGAGACAGAGAGAGGGACTCAAAGAGAGAGAGGGGCAGAGAGACAGAGTGAGAGAGGGACAGAGAGACAGAGGGACACAAAGAGAGAGAGGGACATAGAGGTAGTGGGAGAGAGAGATTGCGACAGAGAGAGAGGGACACAGAAAGGGTGAGGGACAGAGAGAGGGGAACAGAGAGGGAGAGGGACGCAGTGAGAGAGGGAAAGAGAGAGAGAAAGGGACAGAGGGGCAGAGAGAGAGGGACAGAGAGAAAGTGGTACAGAGAGACAGAGTGAGAGAGGGACAGAGAGACAGAGGGACACAAAGAGAGACAGGGACAGAGAGATAGAGGGGCAGAGAGATAGCGACTGAGAGGGAGGGACAGAGAGACAGAGAAAGAGTGAGAGAGACAGAGAGAGGGATAGAGAGAGGGACCCAGAGAGAGACAGTGAGTGAGAGGGACAGACAGAGAGGGACAGAGACAGAGAGAGGGACAGAGAAACACAGAGATAGAGGGAAAGAGAGAGCGAGAGAGAGAGGGACAGGGAGACACAGCAAGAGAGGGACAGAGAGAGAGAGGGACGCAGAGAGGGAGAGAGACAAAGAGAGAGTAAGGGACAGAGAGAGGCACAGAGAGTGAGAGGGACTGGGAGAGAGGGACAAAGAGACTGAGAGAGGGACAGAGAAACACAGAGATAGAGAGGGACTGGGAGAGAGGGACAAAGAGACTGAGAGAGGGACAGAGAAACACAGAGATAGAGGGACAGAGAGACAGAGAGAGAGAGAAGGACAGGGAGACACAGCGAGAGAGGGACAGAGAGAGAGAAAGGGAGACAGAGGGTGAGTGACAGAGAGAGGGAGAGAGAGAGGGACCCAGAGAGGGACAGTGAGTGAGAGTGACAGACAGAGAGGAACAGAGACTGAGAGAGGGACAGAGAAACACAGAGATAGAGAGGGACAGAGAGAGAGAGCGAGAGAGCGAGCGAGAGAGAGAGGGATAGGGAGACACAGCGAGAGAGCGACAGAAAGAGAGAGAGACAGAGAGACAGAGAAAGGGATAGAGAGAGGGACACAGAGAGGGACAGTGAGTGGGAGGGACGGACAGAGAGGGACAGAGGCTGAGAGAGGGACAGAGAAACACAGTAATAGATGTACAGGCAGAGAGCGAGAGAGAGAGGGACAGGGAGACACAGCAAGAGAGGGACAGAGAGAGAGAGGGACACAGTGAGAGAGGGACAGAGATGGAGAAAGGGACATAGAGAATATCATAGAGTGAGAGGGACAGGGAGAGAGGGGGGACTGAGAGACAGAGAGAGAGACGGACAGAGGTACAGAGAGATGGAGAGGTACATAGAGGCAGAGAGAGGACAGAGAGAGAGAAAGACAGAGAGGGAGAGGGACAGAGAGACAGAGGGACAGAGGGACGTTGAGACAGAGAGAGAGAGAGGGACAGAGACAGAGTGAGGGAGGAACAGTGAGACACAGGGACAGAGAGAGAGAGAGAGGGAAAGAGAGACCGAGCGACAGAGAGAGAGAGAGGAACAGAGAGACAGAGAGATAGAGAGGGAGAAGGACAGAGAGAAAGAGATACAGAGACGGACAGAGAGACAGACAGGAGAGAGAGATGGAGACAGAGAGGGAGGGGACAGAGAGGCAGAGAGAGACAGGGACAAAAAGAAAGAGAGAGCGACAAAGACAGAGAGAAGGACACACAGAGAGAGGGGGGCACAGAGAGAGAGAGATGGACAGAGAGATAGGGGCAGAGAGACTGAGTGAGAGAGGGGGGAATGGAGAGGCAGAGGAACAGAGAGAGAGGAACAGAGAGAGAGGGACAGAGAGAGAGGAACAGAGAGGGAGAGGGACAGAGAGACAGAGAGATAGAAAGAGAGAGAGACAGAGAGAGGGAGAGAGAGACTTAGAGAGAGAGGATAGAGAGACAGTGGGACAGAGAGAGAGAGCGGGGGGGACCGAGAGACAGGGAGAGGGACGGAGAGAGATGGGGGACCGAGAGACAGAGAAATGGAGACGGAAAGAGGGACAGAGAGAGAGGGGCAGATAGACAGAGAGAGAGGGGGACTGAAGGACAGAGGGACACAAAATGAGAGAGGGGGCAAAGAGACAGAATGAGAGGAATATAGACACAGAGGGACAGGGAGACACAGATAAGAGAGGGATTGAGAGAGCGAGACAGAGAGAGACAGAGGGACAGAGGGACAGAGAGAGTGAGAGTGAGACTGAGAGAGAGAGGGACTGTGAGACAGAAGGACAGAGAGAGAGAGACAGAGAGAGGGAGAGAGAGACTTAGAGAGAGAGGATAGAGAGACAGTGGGACAGAGAGAGAGAGAGGGGGGGGCGAGAGACAGAGAGAGAGAGAGACGGACAGAGGGACAGTGTGAGAGGGGGACAGAGACATAAAGGGACAGAGAGACACAGAGAGAGAGGGACAGAGGAGGAGAGGGACAGAGGGCGTGAGGGACAGAGAGAAAGAGGGACAGAGAGACTGAGAGAGAGAGAGAGACGGGGGATAGTGCGACAGAGGGATAGAGAGAGAGGAACAGAGAGAGAGGGACACAGCGAGAGAGAGAGAGCGAGAGAGAGAGATGGGCAGAGAGACAAATAGGGAGAGAGCAACACACAGAGAGAGATGGAGACAGAGCGGTAGGGGACAGAGAGGCAGTGAGAGAGAGCGGAACAGAGAGAATTAAAGAGGGATAGAGAGACAGAGAGAGAGGGACAGGGAGACTGAGAGAGAGTGATGGAGGGTGCGGACAGGGACAGAGGCACAGAGACAGGACCAGAGATGAGAGAGGGACACAGAGCGAGAGAAGGAGTGCGATAGATAGACAGGGAAAGAGGGATAGAAAGACAGAGCGAGAGTGCAACACAGAGAGAGAGATACAGAGAGAGAGAGGGACAGTGAGAGAGAGAGAGAGACAGAGAGAGAGGGACCCAGAGAGGGACAGTGAGTGAGAGGGACAGTCAGAGAGGGACAGAGACAGAGAGAGGGACAGAGAAACACAGAGATAGAGGGACAGAGAGATAGCGAGCGAGAGAGAGAGGGATAGGGAGACACAGCGAGAGAGGGACAGACAGAGAGAGGGACTCAGAGGGTGAGGGACAGAGAGAGAGATGGAAAGGGACAGAGGGAGGTACAGAGAAACACAGAGGTAGAGGGACAGAGAGAGAGAGAGCGAGAGAGAGAGGGATAGGGAGACACAGCGAGAGAGGGGCAGAGAGAGAGCGGGACACAGAGGGTGAGAGACAGAGAGAGAGGGACAGAGAGAGAGAGAAAGGGGCAGAGGGACAGAGAGAGAGAGAGGGACAGAGAGATAGAGAGAGAGGGACACAAAGAGAGAGGGGGACAGCGAGATAGAGGGACACAGGGACAGAAAGAGAGAGGGACAGAGAGACAGATGAAGAGAGGGACAGAGCAACAGAGGGACATAAAGAGAGAGAGCGATAGAGAGATAGAGGGACAGAGTAGAGGGACAGAGAGATAGCGACTGGGAGAGAGAGAGAGAGAGAGTGATAGAGAAGGGGCCCAGAGACGGACAGTGAGTGAGAGGGACAGACAGACAGGGACAGAGACAGAGAGAGGGAGAGAGAAACACACAAATAGAGGGACAGGGAGAGAGCGAGAGAGAGAGGGACAGGGAGACACTTCGAGAGAGGGACAGAGAGAGAGAGAGAGGGATACAGTGGGTGAGTGACAGAGAAAAGGATAGAGAGAGGGACACAGAGAGGGACAGTGAGTGAGAGGGACAGACAGAGAGGAACAGAGACAGAGAGAGGGACAGAGAAACACAGAGATAGAGGGACAGAGAGAGAGCGAGAGAGAGGGATAGGGAGACACAGCGAGAGAGGGACAGACAGAGAGTGGGACACAGAGGGTGAGGGACAGAGAGAGGGGGACAGGGAGAGATTAAAGGGACAGAGGGACAGAGAGAGAGGGACGGAGAGATAGAGAGATAGGGACACAAGGAGAGGGGGAACAGCGAAATAGAGGGACACAGGGACAGAGAGAGGGAGAAACAGAGAGACAGATTGAGAAAGGGACAGAGCGACAGAGTGACACAAAGAGAGAGAGGGATAGAGAGATAGAGGGTAAGAGAGCTAGCGAGTGAGAGACAGGGACAGAGAGAGAGAGAGAGATAACAGACAGACAGACAGAGAGTTTAATAGAGAGAGGGACCCAGAGAGGGACAGTCTGTGAGGGGGACGGGGAGAGAGGGACAGAGGCTGAGAGCGGGACAGAGAAACACAGTGATAGAGGGACAGGGAGAAAGCGAGAGAGAGAGGGACAGGGAGACACAGCGAGAGAGGGATAGAGAGAGAGAGAGGGACACAGAGGTTGAGGGACAGAAAGAGAGGGACAGAGAGTGAGAGGACAGTGAGAGATGGTCACAGAGACATAGAGAGGACAGAGAGAGAGAGTCAGAAAGAGAGAGACAGAGAGAGCGGGACAGAGAGAGAGAGAGGGACACAGAGAGGGAGAGAGACAGAGAGAGAGGGGCAGAGAGAGAAGGACAGAGAGACAGACAGTGAGAGAGCAACATACACAGAGAGGGAGACAGAGATAGAGGGGACAGAGAGTCAGAGAGAGAGAGGGACAGAGCGAAAGAGAGAGGGACAGAGACAGAGAGGAGATAACAGAGAGAGAGAGAGATTGAGACAGAGAGGTAGAGATGGACAGAGAGAGAGAGGCAGAGCGACTGAGAGAGGGAGAGAGGGGATACAGAGGCAGAGGGACAGAGAGAGAGGAACAGAGAGAGAGAGGGATACAGAGAGAGAGGGGGCGAGGGCAGAGAGACAGAGGGACAGAGAGAGAGGGACAGAGAGAGAGATAGAGAAAGTGACCGAGAGAGAGACAGAGCGTGAGAGGACATGGAAAGAGGGACGCAGAGGATGAGGCTCAGAGCGAGAGAGGGACAGAAAGAGAGAGAAAGGGACAGAGAGAGGGACAGAGAGTGAGAGGACAGTGCGAGAGGGACACAGAGACAGAGAGAGGACAGAGAGAGAGGGAGAAAGAGAGGGACAGAGATAGCGGGACAGACAGTGAGAGAGGGACAGAGGGGGAGATGGACACAGTGAGCGAGGGACAGAGAGCGAGAAAGGGACAGAGAAAGGTACAGAGAGTGAGAGGGAAAGGGAGAGAGAGGGGCTCCGAGAGACAGAGAGAGAGACGGACAGAGGTACACAGAGAGAGGGGCAGAGAGACAGATAGAAGACAGAGAGAGAGAGACAGAGAGAGAGATACAGAGAGACAGAGGGACAGAGGGACGTTGAGACACAGAGAGAGAGAGAGAGAGAGAGAGAGAGAGAGATAGAGACAGAGTGAGGGAGGGACGGCGAGACAGAGGGACGGAGAGAGAGAGAGGGAGAGAGAGAGACCGAGGGACAGAGAGACAGAGATACAGAGAGGGACAGAGAGAAAGACAGGGAGAGAGAGCAACACAAGGACATAGAGGGAGACAGAGAGGGAGGGGACAGAGAGGCAGAGATAGAGAGGGAGAGAGAGAAAGACAGAGGGACAGAGACAGAGAAAATGACACAGAGAGAGAGAGAGAGAGAGGGACAGAGAGAGAGATGGACAGAGAGAGTGGCAGGGAGACTGAGAGAGAGAGAGGATGGAGAGGCAGAGGGACAGAGAGAGAGGAACAGAGTTAGAGGGACAGAGAGAGAGAGGGGGGACAGAGAGACATTGAGAGGGGGACAGAAGGACAGAGGGACAGAGAGATAGAAATAGACAGAAAAAAAGAGAGACAGAGTGACCGAGGGACAGAGAGAGAGGGAGGGACAGAGAGAGATGGAGGACCGAGAGACAGAGCGAGAGAGACGGACAGAGGGACAGAGAGACAGAGAGAGAGGGAGACTGCGGGAGGGAGGGACACAAAGAGAGAGAGGGAAGAAGAGACAGAGTGAGAGAGGAATAGAGACACAGAGGGACAAGGAGACACAGATAGAGAGGGACAGTGAGATAGAGGGACAGAGAGACAACGAGACAGGGAGAGGGAGAGAGAGGCTGAGAGAGAGAGGATAGAAAGACAGAGGGAAAGGGGGGGGGGACAGAGAGAGAGAGAGAGGGACAGAGAGACAGAGAGACAGAGGGACAGCGGGACAGAGAGACATAAAGAGAGAGAGATGGACAAAGAATCAGTGAGAGAGGGACAGAGACGCAGAGGGACAAAGAGACACATACAGAGAGGGACAGAGAGGGAGAGGGACAGAGGGCGTGAGGTACACAGAGAGAGAGAGGGACAGAGAGAGAGAGGGACAGAGAGACTGAGAGAGAGAGAGGGGGGATAGAGCGACAGAGAGACAGAGAGAGAGGAACAGAGAGAGAGAGGGGGACACAGAGAGTGAGAGAGAGGGAGAAGGACAGAGAGACCGAGAGAAAGATGGACAGAGAGACAGAAAGGGAGAGAGCAACACAGAGAGAGAGAAGGACACAGAGAGAGATGGGTACAGAGAGACAGAGAGAGATAGAGGGACAGAGAGAGAGGGACACACACACACACACACACACACACACACAGACACACACACAGAGAGAGAGAGGGACAGAGAGTCAGAGAGAAAGGACAGTGAGAGAGGGACACAGAAGGAGAGCGCGAGAGGGGCAGAGAGAGAGGGATGGACAGGGTGAGAGGGACAGAGAGACAAACAGAGAGTGAGAGAGGGACAGAGAGATAGAGAGACAGAGAGATAGTGGGAAAGCGAGAAAGCGATTGAGAGAGAGGGACAGAGAGAGAGAGGGACAGAGAGAGATAGAGGGACAGAGAGACTAAGAGAGATAGAGAGAGGGGAGAGTGAGACAGAGGGACACAGAGAGGGAAAGAGAGACAGAGAGAAGGACACAGAGAGAGAGGGACAGAGAGAGAGAATGCGAGGCAGGTACATAGTGAGAGGGACAGAGAGACACAGAGAGACTGACAGAAAGATACAGATGGACAGAGAGAGAGAGACAGAGAAAAACAGAGTTAGAAGGAAAGAGAGAGAGAGCGAGAGATAGAGCGGCAGAGAGACACCGAGAGAGAGGGAGGGACAGAGGGACAGAGAGAGAGGGACACAAAGAGAGAGGGACAGAGAGATAGAGGGACAGAGGGACAGAGAGAGAGACGGACAGAGAGGCAGAGGGACAGAAAGACTCGGAGAGACAGAGAGACCGAGGGACAGAGAGAGAGAGGCACAGAGAGAGAGAGAGGGCGACCGAGAGACAGAGAGCGAGACGGACAGAGGGACAGAGAGAGAGAGAGGGACAGAGAGATAGAGAGAGGGAGGGACAGCGGGACAGAGGGACAAAAAGGGAGAGAAGGACAGAGAGACAGAGAGAGAAGGAAAGCGAGACAGAGGAAGAGAGAGACAGTGAGACACGGAGAGAGAGAGGGAGAGAAGGACAGAGAGACCGAAGGACAGAGAGAGAGGGACAGAGAGAGAGAGAGAGAGTGAGAGAGTGAGGGACACAGAGAGAGAGACAGAGAGAGAGAGGAACAGAGGCACAGACAGAGAGAGAGGGACAGAGAGACAGAGAGAGGGACACAAAGAGAGAGAGGAACAGAGAGACAGAGGGACACAAAGAGAAAGAGGGACAGAGAGGTAGTGGGACAGAGAGATAGCGACAGAGTGAGAGGGGCACAGAAAGATTGTGGGACAGAGAGAAACGAACAGAGAGGGAGAGAGACGCAGTGAGAGAGGGAAAGAGAGACAGTAAGGGACAGAGGGACAGAGAGAGAGAGGGGAAGAGAAGCAGAGTGAGAGAGGGACAGAGCACCAGAGGGACACAGAGAGATAGAGGGACAGAGAGATAGCGACTGAGAGAGAGGGACATAGAGACAGAGGGAGGACAGAGAGAGAGAGAGACAGAGAGAGAGGGACAGAGAGGGAGAGGGACCCAGAGAGGGACAGAGAGTGAGAGCGACAGACGGATCGGGACAGAGACAGAGAGAGGGACAGAGAAACACAGAGCTAGAGGGACAGAGAAAGAGCGAGAGAGAGAGGGACAGGGAGACACAGCGAGAGAGGGACAGACAGAGAGTGGGACACAGAGGGTGAGGGACAGAGAGAGGGGGACAGGGAGAGATTAAAGGGACAGAGGGACAGAGAGAGAGGGACGGAGAGATAGAGAGATAGGGACACAAGGAGAGGGGGAACAGCGAAATAGAGGGACACAGGGACAGAGAGAGGGAGAAACAGAGAGACAGATTGAGAAAGGGACAGAGCGACAGAGTGACACAAAGAGAGAGAGGGATAGAGAGATAGAGGGTAAGAGAGCTAGCGAGTGAGAGACAGGGACAGAGAGAGAGAGAGAGATAACAGACAGACAGACAGAGAGTTTAATAGAGAGAGGGACCCAGAGAGGGACAGTCTGTGAGGGGGACGGGGAGAGAGGGACAGAGGCTGAGAGCGGGACAGAGAAACACAGTGATAGAGGGACAGGGAGAAAGCGAGAGAGAGAGGGACAGGGAGACACAGCGAGAGAGGGATAGAGAGAGAGAGAGGGACACAGAGGTTGAGGGACAGAAAGAGAGGGACAGAGAGTGAGAGGACAGTGAGAGATGGTCACAGAGACATAGAGAGGACAGAGAGAGAGAGTCAGAAAGAGAGAGACAGAGAGAGCGGGACAGAGAGAGAGAGAGGGACACAGAGAGGGAGAGAGACAGAGAGAGAGGGGCAGAGAGAGAAGGACAGAGAGACAGACAGTGAGAGAGCAACATACACAGAGAGGGAGACAGAGATAGAGGGGACAGAGAGTCAGAGAGAGAGAGGGACAGAGCGAAAGAGAGAGGGACAGAGACAGAGAGGAGATAACAGAGAGAGAGAGAGATTGAGACAGAGAGGTAGAGATGGACAGAGAGAGAGAGGCAGAGCGACTGAGAGAGGGAGAGAGGGGATACAGAGGCAGAGGGACAGAGAGAGAGGAACAGAGAGAGAGAGGGATACAGAGAGAGAGGGGGCGAGGGCAGAGAGACAGAGGGACAGAGAGAGAGGGACAGAGAGAGAGATAGAGAAAGTGACCGAGAGAGAGACAGAGCGTGAGAGGACATGGAAAGAGGGACGCAGAGGATGAGGCTCAGAGCGAGAGAGGGACAGAAAGAGAGAGAAAGGGACAGAGAGAGGGACAGAGAGTGAGAGGACAGTGCGAGAGGGACACAGAGACAGAGAGAGGACAGAGAGAGAGGGAGAAAGAGAGGGACAGAGATAGCGGGACAGACAGTGAGAGAGGGACAGAGGGGGAGATGGACACAGTGAGCGAGGGACAGAGAGCGAGAAAGGGACAGAGAAAGGTACAGAGAGTGAGAGGGAAAGGGAGAGAGAGGGGCTCCGAGAGACAGAGAGAGAGACGGACAGAGGTACACAGAGAGAGGGGCAGAGAGACAGATAGAAGACAGAGAGAGAGAGACAGAGAGAGAGATACAGAGAGACAGAGGGACAGAGGGACGTTGAGACACAGAGAGAGAGAGAGAGAGAGAGAGAGAGAGAGATAGAGACAGAGTGAGGGAGGGACGGCGAGACAGAGGGACGGAGAGAGAGAGAGGGAGAGAGAGAGACCGAGGGACAGAGAGACAGAGATACAGAGAGGGACAGAGAGAAAGACAGGGAGAGAGAGCAACACAAGGACATAGAGGGAGACAGAGAGGGAGGGGACAGAGAGGCAGAGATAGAGAGGGAGAGAGAGAAAGACAGAGGGACAGAGACAGAGAAAATGACACAGAGAGAGAGAGAGAGAGAGGGACAGAGAGAGAGATGGACAGAGAGAGTGGCAGGGAGACTGAGAGAGAGAGAGGATGGAGAGGCAGAGGGACAGAGAGAGAGGAACAGAGTTAGAGGGACAGAGAGAGAGAGGGGGGACAGAGAGACATTGAGAGGGGGACAGAAGGACAGAGGGACAGAGAGATAGAAATAGACAGAAAAAAAGAGAGACAGAGTGACCGAGGGACAGAGAGAGAGGGAGGGACAGAGAGAGATGGAGGACCGAGAGACAGAGCGAGAGAGACGGACAGAGGGACAGAGAGACAGAGAGAGAGGGAGACTGCGGGAGGGAGGGACACAAAGAGAGAGAGGGAAGAAGAGACAGAGTGAGAGAGGAATAGAGACACAGAGGGACAAGGAGACACAGATAGAGAGGGACAGTGAGATAGAGGGACAGAGAGACAACGAGACAGGGAGAGGGAGAGAGAGGCTGAGAGAGAGAGGATAGAAAGACAGAGGGAAAGGGGGGGGGGACAGAGAGAGAGAGAGAGGGACAGAGAGACAGAGAGACAGAGGGACAGCGGGACAGAGAGACATAAAGAGAGAGAGATGGACAAAGAATCAGTGAGAGAGGGACAGAGACGCAGAGGGACAAAGAGACACATACAGAGAGGGACAGAGAGGGAGAGGGACAGAGGGCGTGAGGTACACAGAGAGAGAGAGGGACAGAGAGAGAGAGGGACAGAGAGACTGAGAGAGAGAGAGGGGGGATAGAGCGACAGAGAGACAGAGAGAGAGGAACAGAGAGAGAGAGGGGGACACAGAGAGTGAGAGAGAGGGAGAAGGACAGAGAGACCGAGAGAAAGATGGACAGAGAGACAGAAAGGGAGAGAGCAACACAGAGAGAGAGAAGGACACAGAGAGAGATGGGTACAGAGAGACAGAGAGAGATAGAGGGACAGAGAGAGAGGGACACACACACACACACACACACACACACACAGACACACACACAGAGAGAGAGAGGGACAGAGAGTCAGAGAGAAAGGACAGTGAGAGAGGGACACAGAAGGAGAGCGCGAGAGGGGCAGAGAGAGAGGGATGGACAGGGTGAGAGGGACAGAGAGACAAACAGAGAGTGAGAGAGGGACAGAGAGATAGAGAGACAGAGAGATAGTGGGAAAGCGAGAAAGCGATTGAGAGAGAGGGACAGAGAGAGAGAGGGACAGAGAGAGATAGAGGGACAGAGAGACTAAGAGAGATAGAGAGAGGGGAGAGTGAGACAGAGGGACACAGAGAGGGAAAGAGAGACAGAGAGAAGGACACAGAGAGAGAGGGACAGAGAGAGAGAATGCGAGGCAGGTACATAGTGAGAGGGACAGAGAGACACAGAGAGACTGACAGAAAGATACAGATGGACAGAGAGAGAGAGACAGAGAAAAACAGAGTTAGAAGGAAAGAGAGAGAGAGCGAGAGATAGAGCGGCAGAGAGACACCGAGAGAGAGGGAGGGACAGAGGGACAGAGAGAGAGGGACACAAAGAGAGAGGGACAGAGAGATAGAGGGACAGAGGGACAGAGAGAGAGACGGACAGAGAGGCAGAGGGACAGAAAGACTCGGAGAGACAGAGAGACCGAGGGACAGAGAGAGAGAGGCACAGAGAGAGAGAGAGGGCGACCGAGAGACAGAGAGCGAGACGGACAGAGGGACAGAGAGAGAGAGAGGGACAGAGAGATAGAGAGAGGGAGGGACAGCGGGACAGAGGGACAAAAAGGGAGAGAAGGACAGAGAGACAGAGAGAGAAGGAAAGCGAGACAGAGGAAGAGAGAGACAGTGAGACACGGAGAGAGAGAGGGAGAGAAGGACAGAGAGACCGAAGGACAGAGAGAGAGGGACAGAGAGAGAGAGAGAGAGTGAGAGAGTGAGGGACACAGAGAGAGAGACAGAGAGAGAGAGGAACAGAGGCACAGACAGAGAGAGAGGGACAGAGAGACAGAGAGAGGGACACAAAGAGAGAGAGGAACAGAGAGACAGAGGGACACAAAGAGAAAGAGGGACAGAGAGGTAGTGGGACAGAGAGATAGCGACAGAGTGAGAGGGGCACAGAAAGATTGTGGGACAGAGAGAAACGAACAGAGAGGGAGAGAGACGCAGTGAGAGAGGGAAAGAGAGACAGTAAGGGACAGAGGGACAGAGAGAGAGAGGGGAAGAGAAGCAGAGTGAGAGAGGGACAGAGCACCAGAGGGACACAGAGAGATAGAGGGACAGAGAGATAGCGACTGAGAGAGAGGGACATAGAGACAGAGGGAGGACAGAGAGAGAGAGAGACAGAGAGAGAGGGACAGAGAGGGAGAGGGACCCAGAGAGGGACAGAGAGTGAGAGCGACAGACGGATCGGGACAGAGACAGAGAGAGGGACAGAGAAACACAGAGCTAGAGGGACAGAGAAAGAGCGAGAGAGAGAGGGACAGGGAGACACAGCGAGAGAGGGACAGAGAGAGAGAGAGGGACACAGAGAGGGAGAGAGAAAGAGAGAGAAAGGGACAGAGAGAGGGACAGAGAGTGAGAGGGACGGGGAGATTTGCACATAGAGACAGAGAGATGGACAGAGAAACACAGAGATAGAGGGACAGAGAGAGAGCGAGAAAGAGAGGGACAGGAACACACAGCGAGAGAGGAAGGGAGAGAGAGGGAGACAGAGGGTGAGTGACAGAGATAGAGATGGAGAGAGGGTCCCAGAGAGGGACAGTGAGTGAGAGGGACAGACATAGAGGGACAGAGACAGAGAGAGGGACAGAAAAACACAGAGATAGAGAGACAGAGAGAGAGAGCGAGAGAGAGAGGGACAGGGAGACACAGCGATTTAGGGACAGAGAGAGAGAGTCACAGAGGGTGAGGGACAGAGAGAGGGGGTCACAGAGAGAGAGAAAGTTACAGAGAGGGACCGAGAGTGAGAGGACAGGAAGAGATGGACACAGAGGGTGAGGGACAAAGCGAGAGAGGGACAGAGAGAGAGAAAGAGACAGAGAGAGGGACAGAGAGTGAGAGAGCAGGGAGAGACGGACACAGAGACAGAGAGAGGACAGAGAGAAAGACAGAAAGAGAGGGACTGAGAGACCGGAACAGAGAGAGAGGGACACAGAGAGCGAGGGATAGAGAGAGAGAGAGGGACACAGTGAGAGAGGGACAGAGAGTGAGAGAGGGACAGAGAGTGAGAGAGACAGGGAGAGGGGAGTGACCGAGAGACAGAGACAGAGACGGATAGAGGGACAGAGAGTGAGAGCGTTTTTGAGACAGAGAGAGGACAGAGAGAGAGAGAAAGAGAGAGAGGGACAGAGAGGGGAGAGGATCCCAGAGAGGGACAGTGAGCGAGAGGGAGCGACAGAGAGGGACAGAGACAGAGTGAGGGACAGAGAAACATAGAGATAGAGGGACAGAGAGAGAGCGAGGGAGAGGGGGACAGGGAGACACAGCGAGAGAGGGACACAGACAGAGAGCGACACAGAGAGGGAGAGAGATGGAGAGAGAGAAAGGGACAGAGACAGGGACAGAGAGTGAGAGGGGCGGGGAGAGAGGCACACAGAGATAGAGAGAGGGACAGAGAAACACAGAGATAGAGGGACAGAGAGAGAGAGTGAGAGAGAGAGGGGCAGGGAGACACAGCGAGAGAGGGACAGAGAGAGAGAGGGGGAGACAGAGGGTGAATGACAGAGAGAGGGATAGAGAGAGGGACCCAGAGAGGGACAGTGAGTGAGAGGGACAGACAGAGAGGGACAGAGACAGAGAGAATCACAGAGATAGAGGGACAGAGAGAGAGCGGGAGTGAGAGGGACAGGGAGACATATCGAGAGAGGGACAGAGAGAGAGAGAGAGATACACAGAGGGTGAGGGACAGAGAGAGAGGGACAGAGAGAGGGTCAGAGAGTGAGAGGACAGGGAGAGAGGGACATAGAGGGTGAGGGACAGAGAGAGAGAGGGATAGAGAGAGAGAGGGACAGAGAGAGAGAGATACACAGAGGGTGAGGGTGTGCGAGATAAGTGGCTGTCCAGCCCCATCTACGGCACTTTTTATTTCCCTTCCCAGGAACAAAGACACGGAGGAGTCTGTCCAAAACTTTTTCATTCAACTTTGCAAAGTCGGGTGCTATTCCCAAAGGTACACACACACAAGCATAGTAATCTCCACACATTATATACATGTATATGTGGGCTGGGTCTACTACTGCTGCCTTGACCAACGAGTGCTCGGATTCCCCACTTTTTTCCTTATTTGGGTTCTGGTGCCTGCGACTCTTTTATTATTCACTTGGCCAATCAGTGTTTGAGCTTCCCATTCTTCCCTTATATGGATGATGTTGTACAACTGTGGTTAAGGGCGGCCTCTCAACTATCGAGGAAAGCTGTTACAACTGTTTCATTCATATAAACGTGGGGGAGGTCCGGCAACAGTTTCGAGTGTCTGCTTGTGTTTACTATGAGGTAGAAAAGACTAAAAGGCAGCTAACCGTCTACCCCCTACATGCTTGTGTTTACTATGAGGTAGAAAAGACTAAAAGGCAGCTAACCGTTTAAAAATTACACTACCCCCTACAAGGGACAGAGAGAAAGGGACAGAGAGAGGGCCAAAGAGTGAGAGGACAAGGAGAGAGGGATACAGAGACAGAGAGAGAAAGGAAAGAGAGAGAGAGACAGAAAGAGCGACACAGAGAGAGCGGGACAGAGAGAGAGAGGGACACAGAGAGAGGGTTAAAGAGAGAGAGGGACACAGTGAGAGAGGGACAGAGAGAGAGAAAGGGACACAGAGAGGGCCAGAGAGTGAGAGGGATAGGGAGAGAGAGGAGGGACCGAGAGACAGAGAGAGAGATGGACAGAGGGACAGAGAGTGAGAGGGACATAGAGACAGAGAGTGGACAGAGAGAGAGTGACAGAGAGAGAGGGATAGAGAGGGAGAAGAACAGAGAGTGGGACAGAGAGAGAGAGAGAGCGACAGAGAAACACAGAGATAGAGGGACAGAGAGAGAGAGCGAGAGAGAGAGGGACAAGGAGACACAGCGAGAGAGGGACAGAGAGAGAGAGAGTCACAGAGGGTGAGGGACAGAGAGAGAGAGGGACAGAGAGAGAGTGTGAGAAAGAGACAGAGAGAGGGACAGAGAGTGAGATGGCAGGGAGAGACGGACACAGAGACAGAGAGACAACAGAGAGAGAGACAGAAAGAGAGGGACAGAGAGAGCGGAACAAAGAGAGAGGGACACAGAGAGCGAGGGATAGAGAGAGAGGGGGACACAGTGAGAGAGGGACAGAAAGTGAGAGAGGGACAGAGAGTGAGAGAGACAAAGAGAGAGACGGATACAGAGAGAGAGGGACACAGTGAGAGAGGGACAGAGAGAGAGAAAGGGACAGAAAGAGGGACAGAGGGTGAGAGGTACAGGGAGAGAGAGGAGGGACCGAGAGACAGAGAGAGAGATGGACAGAGGGACAGAGAGAGAAAGGGACATAGAGACAGAGAGTGGACACAGAGAGAGAGAGATAGAGAGAGAGGGATAGAGAGGGAGAAGAACAGATAGAGGGACAGAGAGAGACACAGAAAGAGGGGCAGAGCTAGAGGGACAGAGGGAGAGAGAGAGACACAGAGAGAGAGAGACGGAGTCAGAGAGACACAGAAAGAGAGGGACAACGAGACTGAGAGAGAAGCATGACAGAGTAACACAGAGAGAAAGAGAAAGACAGAGGGAGAGAGAGAGAGAGATGGACAGTGAGACAGAGGGACAGAGGGACGTTGAGAAACAGAGAGAGAGAGGGACAGAGAGACAGAGTGAGGGAGGGACAGTGAGACAGAGGGACAGGGTTTAGAGAGATAGGGACAGAGAGAGAAATGGACAGAGGGACAGAGAGAGAGAGGGTCAGAGAGACAGAGAAAGAGACGGAGAAGGAAAGAGGGGAAGAGAGACAGAGAAGCACAGAGAGACAGACAGGGAGAGAGAGCAACAAACACAGAGAGAGAGAGAGAGGGAGACAGAGAGAGAGGGGACAGAGAGACAGAGAGAGAGAGGGACAGACAGAAAGAGAGAGGGACAGAGACAGAGAGAAGGACAGAGAGAGAGAGGGGACAGAGAGAGAGATGGACAGAGAGAGAGGCAGAGACACTGAGAGAGAGAGAGAGGGGATAGAGAGGCAGAGGGACAGAGAGGGAGGAACAGAGAGAGAGAGGAACACATAGAGAGAGAGGGAGAGGGGCAGAGAGACAGAGAAGAGGGACAGAGGGACAGAGAGATCGAAGAGACAGACAGAGCGAGGGACAGAGTGACCGAGGGACAGAGAGAGAGAGAGGGACAGAGAGAGAACGGATACCGAGAGACAGAGAAAGAGATACGGACAGAGGGACAGAGAGAGGGGGGGACTGCGGGACAGAGGGACACAAAGAGAGTGAGGGACAAAGAGACAGAGTGAGAGGGGGACAGAGACACAAAGGGACACGGAGACACAGAGAGAGAGGGACAGAGAGAGATGGGGGACCGAGAGACAGAGAAAGAGATACGGACAGAGGGACAGAGAGAGAGGGGGGGACTGCGGGACAGAGGGACACAAAGACAGAGAGGGACAAAGAGACAGAGTGAGAGAGGAATAGAAACACAGAGGGACAGGGAGACACAGATAGAGAGGGACTGAGAGAGAGGGGGACAGAGAGACAGAGGGACAGAGGGACAGAGAGAGTGAGAGACAGAGAGAGGGAGAGAGACTCTGAGAGAGAGAGGATTGAGAGAGAGGGGGACAGAGGGGGCGCGACCGAGAGACAGAGAGAGAGACGGACAGAAGGACACAGAGAGAGAGAGACAGAGAGAGGGAGAGGGACAGCGGGACTGATGGGACACAAAGAGAGTGAGGGACAAAGAGACAGAGTGAGAGGGGGACAGAGACACAAAGGGACAGAGAGACACAGAGAGAGAGGGACAGAAAGGGAGAGGGACAGAGGGCGTGAGGGACAGAGAGAGAGAGGGACAGAGAGACTGAGAGAGATAGAGAGGGGGAAAGAGCGACAGAGGGACAGAGAGACTGAGAGAGATAGAGAGGGGGGAAAGAGCGACAGAGGGACAGAGAGCGAGGAACAGAGAGAGAGAGGTTGAGGGACAGAGAGACCGAGAGAGAGATGGACAGAGAGACAGAAAGGGAGAGAGCTACACGCAGAGAGAGATGGAGACAGAGAGGGAGGGGAAAGAGAGGCAGTGAGAGAGAGCAGAACAGAGAGAAAGAAAGAGGGACAGAGAGACAGAGAGAGAAAGAGGGACAGAGAGGTAGTGGGACAGAGAGATAGCGACAGAGTGAGAGGGGCACAGAAAGATTGTGGGACAGAGAGAAACGAACAGAGAGGGAGAGAGACGCAGTGAGAGAGGGAAAGAGAGACAGTAAGGGACAGAGGGACAGAGAGAGAGAGGGGAAGAGAAGCAGAGTGAGAGAGGGACAGAGCACCAGAGGGACACAGAGAGATAGAGGGACAGAGAGATAGCGACTGAGAGAGAGGGACATAGAGACAGAGGGAGGACAGAGAGAGAGAGAGACAGAGAGAGAGGGACAGAGAGGGAGAGGGACCCAGAGAGGGACAGAGAGTGAGAGCGACAGACGGATCGGGACAGAGACAGAGAGAGGGACAGAGAAACACAGAGCTAGAGGGACAGAGAAAGAGCGAGAGAGAGAGGGACAGGGAGACACAGCGAGAGAGGGACAGAGAGAGAGAGAGGGACACAGAGAGGGAGAGAGAAAGAGAGAGAAAGGGACAGAGAGAGGGACAGAGAGTGAGAGGGACGGGGAGATTTGCACATAGAGACAGAGAGATGGACAGAGAAACACAGAGATAGAGGGACAGAGAGAGAGCGAGAAAGAGAGGGACAGGAACACACAGCGAGAGAGGAAGGGAGAGAGAGGGAGACAGAGGGTGAGTGACAGAGATAGAGATGGAGAGAGGGTCCCAGAGAGGGACAGTGAGTGAGAGGGACAGACATAGAGGGACAGAGACAGAGAGAGGGACAGAAAAACACAGAGATAGAGAGACAGAGAGAGAGAGCGAGAGAGAGAGGGACAGGGAGACACAGCGATTTAGGGACAGAGAGAGAGAGTCACAGAGGGTGAGGGACAGAGAGAGGGGGTCACAGAGAGAGAGAAAGTTACAGAGAGGGACCGAGAGTGAGAGGACAGGAAGAGATGGACACAGAGGGTGAGGGACAAAGCGAGAGAGGGACAGAGAGAGAGAAAGAGACAGAGAGAGGGACAGAGAGTGAGAGAGCAGGGAGAGACGGACACAGAGACAGAGAGAGGACAGAGAGAAAGACAGAAAGAGAGGGACTGAGAGACCGGAACAGAGAGAGAGGGACACAGAGAGCGAGGGATAGAGAGAGAGAGAGGGACACAGTGAGAGAGGGACAGAGAGTGAGAGAGGGACAGAGAGTGAGAGAGACAGGGAGAGGGGAGTGACCGAGAGACAGAGACAGAGACGGATAGAGGGACAGAGAGTGAGAGCGTTTTTGAGACAGAGAGAGGACAGAGAGAGAGAGAAAGAGAGAGAGGGACAGAGAGGGGAGAGGATCCCAGAGAGGGACAGTGAGCGAGAGGGAGCGACAGAGAGGGACAGAGACAGAGTGAGGGACAGAGAAACATAGAGATAGAGGGACAGAGAGAGAGCGAGGGAGAGGGGGACAGGGAGACACAGCGAGAGAGGGACACAGACAGAGAGCGACACAGAGAGGGAGAGAGATGGAGAGAGAGAAAGGGACAGAGACAGGGACAGAGAGTGAGAGGGGCGGGGAGAGAGGCACACAGAGATAGAGAGAGGGACAGAGAAACACAGAGATAGAGGGACAGAGAGAGAGAGTGAGAGAGAGAGGGGCAGGGAGACACAGCGAGAGAGGGACAGAGAGAGAGAGGGGGAGACAGAGGGTGAATGACAGAGAGAGGGATAGAGAGAGGGACCCAGAGAGGGACAGTGAGTGAGAGGGACAGACAGAGAGGGACAGAGACAGAGAGAATCACAGAGATAGAGGGACAGAGAGAGAGCGGGAGTGAGAGGGACAGGGAGACATATCGAGAGAGGGACAGAGAGAGAGAGAGAGATACACAGAGGGTGAGGGACAGAGAGAGAGGGACAGAGAGAGGGTCAGAGAGTGAGAGGACAGGGAGAGAGGGACATAGAGGGTGAGGGACAGAGAGAGAGAGGGATAGAGAGAGAGAGGGACAGAGAGAGAGAGATACACAGAGGGTGAGGGTGTGCGAGATAAGTGGCTGTCCAGCCCCATCTACGGCACTTTTTATTTCCCTTCCCAGGAACAAAGACACGGAGGAGTCTGTCCAAAACTTTTTCATTCAACTTTGCAAAGTCGGGTGCTATTCCCAAAGGTACACACACACAAGCATAGTAATCTCCACACATTATATACATGTATATGTGGGCTGGGTCTACTACTGCTGCCTTGACCAACGAGTGCTCGGATTCCCCACTTTTTTCCTTATTTGGGTTCTGGTGCCTGCGACTCTTTTATTATTCACTTGGCCAATCAGTGTTTGAGCTTCCCATTCTTCCCTTATATGGATGATGTTGTACAACTGTGGTTAAGGGCGGCCTCTCAACTATCGAGGAAAGCTGTTACAACTGTTTCATTCATATAAACGTGGGGGAGGTCCGGCAACAGTTTCGAGTGTCTGCTTGTGTTTACTATGAGGTAGAAAAGACTAAAAGGCAGCTAACCGTCTACCCCCTACATGCTTGTGTTTACTATGAGGTAGAAAAGACTAAAAGGCAGCTAACCGTTTAAAAATTACACTACCCCCTACAAGGGACAGAGAGAAAGGGACAGAGAGAGGGCCAAAGAGTGAGAGGACAAGGAGAGAGGGATACAGAGACAGAGAGAGAAAGGAAAGAGAGAGAGAGACAGAAAGAGCGACACAGAGAGAGCGGGACAGAGAGAGAGAGGGACACAGAGAGAGGGTTAAAGAGAGAGAGGGACACAGTGAGAGAGGGACAGAGAGAGAGAAAGGGACACAGAGAGGGCCAGAGAGTGAGAGGGATAGGGAGAGAGAGGAGGGACCGAGAGACAGAGAGAGAGATGGACAGAGGGACAGAGAGTGAGAGGGACATAGAGACAGAGAGTGGACAGAGAGAGAGTGACAGAGAGAGAGGGATAGAGAGGGAGAAGAACAGAGAGTGGGACAGAGAGAGAGAGAGAGCGACAGAGAAACACAGAGATAGAGGGACAGAGAGAGAGAGCGAGAGAGAGAGGGACAAGGAGACACAGCGAGAGAGGGACAGAGAGAGAGAGAGTCACAGAGGGTGAGGGACAGAGAGAGAGAGGGACAGAGAGAGAGTGTGAGAAAGAGACAGAGAGAGGGACAGAGAGTGAGATGGCAGGGAGAGACGGACACAGAGACAGAGAGACAACAGAGAGAGAGACAGAAAGAGAGGGACAGAGAGAGCGGAACAAAGAGAGAGGGACACAGAGAGCGAGGGATAGAGAGAGAGGGGGACACAGTGAGAGAGGGACAGAAAGTGAGAGAGGGACAGAGAGTGAGAGAGACAAAGAGAGAGACGGATACAGAGAGAGAGGGACACAGTGAGAGAGGGACAGAGAGAGAGAAAGGGACAGAAAGAGGGACAGAGGGTGAGAGGTACAGGGAGAGAGAGGAGGGACCGAGAGACAGAGAGAGAGATGGACAGAGGGACAGAGAGAGAAAGGGACATAGAGACAGAGAGTGGACACAGAGAGAGAGAGATAGAGAGAGAGGGATAGAGAGGGAGAAGAACAGATAGAGGGACAGAGAGAGACACAGAAAGAGGGGCAGAGCTAGAGGGACAGAGGGAGAGAGAGAGACACAGAGAGAGAGAGACGGAGTCAGAGAGACACAGAAAGAGAGGGACAACGAGACTGAGAGAGAAGCATGACAGAGTAACACAGAGAGAAAGAGAAAGACAGAGGGAGAGAGAGAGAGAGATGGACAGTGAGACAGAGGGACAGAGGGACGTTGAGAAACAGAGAGAGAGAGGGACAGAGAGACAGAGTGAGGGAGGGACAGTGAGACAGAGGGACAGGGTTTAGAGAGATAGGGACAGAGAGAGAAATGGACAGAGGGACAGAGAGAGAGAGGGTCAGAGAGACAGAGAAAGAGACGGAGAAGGAAAGAGGGGAAGAGAGACAGAGAAGCACAGAGAGACAGACAGGGAGAGAGAGCAACAAACACAGAGAGAGAGAGAGAGGGAGACAGAGAGAGAGGGGACAGAGAGACAGAGAGAGAGAGGGACAGACAGAAAGAGAGAGGGACAGAGACAGAGAGAAGGACAGAGAGAGAGAGGGGACAGAGAGAGAGATGGACAGAGAGAGAGGCAGAGACACTGAGAGAGAGAGAGAGGGGATAGAGAGGCAGAGGGACAGAGAGGGAGGAACAGAGAGAGAGAGGAACACATAGAGAGAGAGGGAGAGGGGCAGAGAGACAGAGAAGAGGGACAGAGGGACAGAGAGATCGAAGAGACAGACAGAGCGAGGGACAGAGTGACCGAGGGACAGAGAGAGAGAGAGGGACAGAGAGAGAACGGATACCGAGAGACAGAGAAAGAGATACGGACAGAGGGACAGAGAGAGGGGGGGACTGCGGGACAGAGGGACACAAAGAGAGTGAGGGACAAAGAGACAGAGTGAGAGGGGGACAGAGACACAAAGGGACACGGAGACACAGAGAGAGAGGGACAGAGAGAGATGGGGGACCGAGAGACAGAGAAAGAGATACGGACAGAGGGACAGAGAGAGAGGGGGGGACTGCGGGACAGAGGGACACAAAGACAGAGAGGGACAAAGAGACAGAGTGAGAGAGGAATAGAAACACAGAGGGACAGGGAGACACAGATAGAGAGGGACTGAGAGAGAGGGGGACAGAGAGACAGAGGGACAGAGGGACAGAGAGAGTGAGAGACAGAGAGAGGGAGAGAGACTCTGAGAGAGAGAGGATTGAGAGAGAGGGGGACAGAGGGGGCGCGACCGAGAGACAGAGAGAGAGACGGACAGAAGGACACAGAGAGAGAGAGACAGAGAGAGGGAGAGGGACAGCGGGACTGATGGGACACAAAGAGAGTGAGGGACAAAGAGACAGAGTGAGAGGGGGACAGAGACACAAAGGGACAGAGAGACACAGAGAGAGAGGGACAGAAAGGGAGAGGGACAGAGGGCGTGAGGGACAGAGAGAGAGAGGGACAGAGAGACTGAGAGAGATAGAGAGGGGGAAAGAGCGACAGAGGGACAGAGAGACTGAGAGAGATAGAGAGGGGGGAAAGAGCGACAGAGGGACAGAGAGCGAGGAACAGAGAGAGAGAGGTTGAGGGACAGAGAGACCGAGAGAGAGATGGACAGAGAGACAGAAAGGGAGAGAGCTACACGCAGAGAGAGATGGAGACAGAGAGGGAGGGGAAAGAGAGGCAGTGAGAGAGAGCAGAACAGAGAGAAAGAAAGAGGGACAGAGAGACAGAGAGAGAAAGAGGGACAGAGACAGACAGAATGACACAGAAAGAGAGAGAGAGCGAGGGACATAGAGAGAGGGACAGAGAGACCAAGGGACAGAGAGAGGGGGACATAGAGAGAGAGGGGGACTGAGAGACACAGAGAGAGAGAAAGACAGAGAGACAGAGTGAGAGAGTGACAGAGAGACAGAGCGACAGAGAGACAGAGAGAGGGAGAGAGAGACTGAGAGAGAGAGGGAGGGTGCGGACATGAGACAGAGGCACAGAGACAGAGGAACAGAGATGAGAGAGGGACACAGAGTGAGAGAAGGAGAGCGACAGAGAGACAGAGAAAGAGGGAGAGAGAGACAGAGTGAGAGTGCAACAGGGAGAGAGAGGTACAGAGAGAGAGAGGGACAGTGAGAGAGAGAGACAGAGAGACAGAGATTTAGGGACAGAGAGAGGGAGACACAGAGAGAGCGAGAAAGGACAGAGAGAGATGGACAGAGAGCGCGAGAGACAGCGAGAGAAGGACAGAAAGAGAGAGGGACAGAGAGACAGAGAGAGAAAGGGGGATAGAGAGACAGAGGAACAGAGAGAGGGAAACAGAGAGAGAGGGACAGAGAGAGAGAGAGGGAGAGGGACAGAGAGACAGAGAGAGATAGAGAGGGACAGAGAGACTGAGAGGGAAAGAGTAACACAGAGAGAGAGAGCGAGACAGAGATAAATGGGGACAGAGAGACAGAGAGAGAGAGAGCGGGACAGAGAGAGAGAGGGACACACACACACACACACTCACACGCATACACAGAGGGACAGAGAGACTGAGAGAGAGATGGACAGAGAGAGTGAGAGGGACAGAGAGAGAGAGATTGAGAGAGAGAGAGAGGGACAGAGAGACAGAGAGAAATGGACAGTGAGAGAGGGACACAGAGGGAGAGCGACAGAGGGACAGAGGGAGAGAGGGAGGGACAGGGTGAGAGGGACAGATAGACACACAGAGAGTGAGACAGGGAGAGAGAGACAGAGAGACACAGAGATCGAGGGACAGAGAGAGCGCGAGAAATAGAGCGACAGAGAGACACTGAGAGAGTGGGATCGAGAGAGAGAGAGAGGGACACAGAGAGTGTAAGGGACAGAGAGAGAGAGGAACACAGAGAGAGAGGGGCACATTGTGAGAGGGACAGAGACAGAGTGACAGAGAGTGAGAGGGACAGAGAGATAGTGACAGACAGTGAGAGGGAGAGAGAGAGACGGACAGAGAGAGAGCGACACAAAGAGAGAGGGAGACAGGGAGAGCGGGAAAGAGAGGGGGGGTGACAGAGAGAGAGACAGAGAGAGAGGGATACCGAGAGAAGGACAGAGAGAGCGAGAGGGACACAGTGGTGGAGAGAGCAACATAGAAAGAGAGAGAGGGACAGAGAGCCACTGACAGACAGGGGAAGAGAGACAAAGAGCGAGTGGGGACAGAGAAACTAAGAGAGAGAAAGAGCGAGAGGGATACAGTGAGAGAGAGAGCGACATAGACAGAGAGAGAGGGACAGAGGGACCGAGAGGCAGAGTGAGAGAGGGGCAGAGAGACCGAGGGGCAGAGAGAGAGGGACAGAGAGAGAGAGGGACCGCGAGACAGAGAGAGTGGGACAGAGAGACTGAGTGTGTGTGTGTGCGTGTGTGTGAGAGAGAGGGACAGATACAAGGACAGAGAGAGAGGGACAGAGAGAGATAGGGACAGAGAGAGAGGTACAGAGAGACAGAGAGAGAGAGACAGAGAGAGGGGGGAGAGGGACAGACAGACGCAGAGAGTGAGGTAGAGAGAGACAGAGAGGGAGAGAGCAACACAGAGAGAGAGATAGAGGGATATAGAGATGGAGGGGACAGAGAGGCGGAGAGAGAGAGAGACAGAGAGGAAGAGTGAGAGGGACAGAGAGGGATAGAGAGACAGAGAGACAGAGAGAGAGGGACAGAGAGTCAGGGACAGAGGGAGAGAGAGAGAGAGAGGGACAGAGAGACATGGACAGAGGGAGAGAGAGAGAGAGGGACAGAGAGTCAGGGACAGAGTGAGAGTGAGAGAGGGGATAGAGAGACAGAGGGACAGAGAGAGAGGAACAGTGACAGAGAGAAGGACACAGAGAGAGAGAGAGAGAGAGAGAGAGAGAGAGAGAGAGGGAGAGAGAGACTGAGAGAGAGAGGATAGAGAGACAGAGGGACGGATGGGGGGGACCGAGAGACAGAGAGAGAGACGGACATAAAGACAGAGAGAGACAGAGAGAGAGAGAGAGAGAGGGGGACAGCGGGACAGAGGGACACAAAGAGAGTGAGGGACAAAGAGACAGAGTGAGAGGGGGAGAGAGACACAAAGGGACAGAGAGACAGAGAGAGAGAGGGGCAGAGCGACTGAGAGAGAGAGAGGGACAGATAGAGGGACAGAGAGCCCGAGCGACAGAGAGAGAGAACGACAGAGAGATAAGAACAGAGAGAGAGGGAGACAGGGAGAGAGGGAAAGAGAGAGAGGGGGGGACAGAGAGAGAAGGACACCGAGAGAAGGACAGAGAGAGCAAGAGGGACACAGTGATCGAGAGAGCGACATAGAAAGAGAGAGAGGGACAGAGAGACAGACAGACAGGGGAAGAGAGACACAGAGAGAGTGGGGACAGATAAACTAAAAGAGAGAGGGCGAGAGGTACACAGTGAGAGAGGGAGAGCGACATAGAAAGAGAGAGAGGGACAGAGGGACAGCGAGAGAGGCACAGAGGGACAGAGGGACAGCGAGACAGAGTGAGAGAGGGGCAGAGAGACTTAGGGACAGAGAGAAAGGGACAGAGAGAGAGGGGGACCGCGAGACAGAGAGAGAGGGACAGAGAGACAGAGGGGCACAGAGGGACAGAGAGACTGAGTGAGAGAGGGACAGAGAGGGATTTAGAAAGAGAGACAGAGAGAGAAGGGAACAGAGAGACAGAGAGAGAGGGACATGAGAGAGAGGGACTCAGAGGGAGAGCAAAAGAAGGACTGAGAGAGAGATGGACAGAGAGAGACAGAGAGAGGGACAGAGACAGACAGAAGGACACCGAGAGCGAGAGAGAGACAGAGAGAGACGGCGACAGAGAGATGAAGAGAGAGAGAGAGCCAGGGAGGGGCAGAGTCAGAGGGACAGAGAGCCAGAGGGACAGAGAGAGAGGGACAGAGTGTGAGACAGAGAGAGACTGAGGGATAGAAAGACTGAGCGACAGAGAGAGAGAGCGATGGAGGGACAGAGAGAGAGTGTGAGAGAGTGACACAGAGAGAGAGACTGAGGGATAGAGAGACTGAGAGAGAGGAACAGAGAGAGAGGGACAGAGAGAGAGAGGGACAGAGAGACAGAGAGAGAGGGACAGAGAGAGAGAGAGGTGGACAGTGAGACAGAGGGACAGAGAGAGAGGAACAGAGAGAGAGGGGGACAGAGAGAAAGGGGGATAGGGACAGACAGACAGACAGACAGAGGGACAGAGAGACAGAGAGGGAGAGAGCAACACAGAGAAAGAGAGAGAGGGAGACAGAGAGGGAGGGGACAGAGAGGCAGAGAGAGAGAGGGACAGAGAGGAAGAGAGAGAGAGGGACAGAGAGGAAGAGAGAGACGGACAGAGAGAGAAGGATAGAGAGACTGAGTGAGAGTGAGAGAGGGGATAGAGAGACAGAGGGAGAGAGAGAGAGGAACAGAGACAGAGAGGACACAGAGAGAGAGAGAGAGAGGGACAGAGAGCGACAGAGGAACACAGAGATAGAGGGACAGAGAGAGTGCGAGAGATAGAGTGACAGAGACACCGGGAGAGAGGGGGACACAGACAGGGTGAGGGACAGAGAGAGAGGGACACAGAGAGGGGGGACAGAGAGACAGAAAGAGTGCGACAGAGACACAGAGAAAGCGGGACAGAAACAGAGAGAAGGACACAGAGAGAGAGAGAGAGAGATAGACAGAGAGAGGGGGAGACAGAGAGAGAGCGCGCGGGCGTGGGAGGGACGGAAAGAGTGGTCCAGAGAGACAGAGGGAGACAAAGATAGGGACAGAGAGCGAGTGGGGACAGAGAGAGAGGGGGACGGAGAGAGAGGGACAGAGAGAGAGGGACAGAGTGATAGGGACAGAGAGAGAGAGAGAGGGAAAGAGAGAGAGAGGGACACAGTGAGTGAAAGATGCACAGAGAGAGAGAGATAGAGAGAGGGGGACAGAGAATCACAGAGAGAGAGGAACAGAGACAGAGTGACAGAGAGACAGAGAGAGGGACAGAGAGAGAGGAACTCTGTGAGAGAGGGGAACATAGAAAGAGAGAGAGGGACAGAGACACAGAGAGAGGGACACAGAGAGAGAGAAGGAGTGGGACAGAGAGACAGAGAGAGAGGGACAGACAGAGAGGGACAGAGCAACACAGAGAGAGAGGGAGACAGATAGAGATGGGGACAGAGAGACAGAGAGAGAGGGACAGAGAGAGAGGGACACACACACAGAAAGAGAGGGACACAGAGAGACAGAGAGAGAGGGGGACAGAAAGTCAGAGAGAGTGGGACAGCGAGAGACGGACACAGAGGGAGGCCGAGAGAGGGACAGAGAGAGAGAGAGAGAGAGAGAGAGAGAGGGACAGAGATACAGAGAGAGAGGGACAGAGACACAGACAGAGAGAAGTACAGAGAGAGAGAGAGAGAGAGAGAGAGAGAGAGAGAGAGAGAGAGAGAGAGAGAGAGAGAGAGAGAGGACGACAGAGAAATTGAGAAAGAGCGAGAGCGAGGGAGGGACAGAGTGAGAGGGAAAGAGACACAGAAGGACAGAGAGATAGAGAGGGAGAGAGAGAGACTGAGCGATAGAGTGACTGAGGGACAGAGAGAGAGAGCGAGGGAGGGATAGAGAGAGAGAGTGAGAGAGGGACATAGAGAGGGAGAGAGATGGACAGAGAAACAGAGAGAGATGAACAGAGAGAGAGGGACAGAGAGAGAGGGGCACAGAGAGAGCGAGAGAAGGACAGAGAGAGAGCGAGACAGAGAGAAAGACTGAGGGTCAGCAAGAGAGAGAGCAAGAGAGGGACAGAGAGAGATAGACAGTGAGAGAGGGACAGAGAGAGAGAAACAGAGAGAGAGTGACACAGTGAGAGAGAGAGCGACATAGAAAGAGAGATAGGAACAGAGAGACACAGAGAGAGGGTGAAGAGAGACAGAAAGAGAGAGGTACAGAGAGACTGAGAGAAAGAGAGAGGGAGAGGGACATAGCGAGAGAGAGTGAGACATAGAAAGAGAGAGAAGGACAGAGGGACAGAGAGACAGACTGACAGAGGGACAGAGAGAGACTCAGAGACAGAGAGAGGGGCAGAGAAACACAGTGAGAGAGGGACAGAGCGACAGAGGGACAGAGAGAGGGGGGGGGGCTGACAGAGAGACCGAGGGACAGAGAGAGAGGGACAGAGAGATAGACAGAGATAGAGGGGGACAGAGGGGCAGAGGGACACAGAGGGCTAGAGGGACAGAGGGACAGAGTGAGAGAGGGACAGAGAGCCCAAGGGACAGAGAGAGAGAGGGACAGAGAGAGAGGGAAAGAGAGAGGCAGAGAGAGAGTGGGCCAGAGAGGCTGAGAGAGAGAGGGAGAGAAAGAGATAAGGACAGATAGACTGAGAGAGGGGGTGGACACAGAGACAGAGGCACAGAGAGAGGAACACGGAGAGAGAGGAAAAAAGTGAGAGAAGGAGCGGGATGGACAGATAGAGAGAGAGGGACAGAGAGATAGAGAGGAAGAGAGCAACACAGAGAGAGAAAAGGTGACAGAGAGAGATGGGGACAGAGAGACAAAGAGAGAGAGGGACAGAGAGAGAGAGGGACAGAGATAGAGAGAGGGACAGAGAGACAGAGAGAGAGAGACAGAGACAGAGAGAAGGACAGAGAGACAGAAAGAGTGGGACACAGAGGGAGAGTGAGAGAGAGGGACAGAGAGACAGAGAGAGAGAGGGACATAGACAGAGACAGAGAGAACGACACACACACAGAGAGAGAGAGAGAGAGAGAGACAGACAGAGAGAGAGGGCGACAGAGAGATCGAGAGAGACAGCGAGGGAGGAACAGCGTCAGAGGGACAGAGAGAGAGAGGGACAGAGAGAGAGACATAGAGAGAGACTAAGGGATGGAGAGACTGAGGGACAGAGAGAGAGCGAGGGAGGGACAGAGTGAGAGGGACAGAGAGAGAGAGGGACAGAGAGAGAGAGAGACAGAGAGAGAGAGTAAGGGATGGAGAGACTGAGGGACAGAGAGAGAGCGAGGGAGGGACAGAGAGAGAATGAGAGAGGGACACACAGAGAGAGAAGGATAGAGAGACAGAAAGAGAGGAACAGAGAGAGAGGGACAGAGAGAGAGAGAGGGACACAGAGAGAGCATGAGAAGGATAGAGAGAGCGAGACAGAGAGAGAGAGACTGAGAGACAGGGAGACAGAGGGCCAGAGAGAGAGGGACAGAGAGACAGAGAGAGAGGGACATAGACAGAGACAGAGAGAACGACACAGAGAGAGAGAGAGAGAGAGAGAGAGAGGGAGGGCGACAGAGACATCGAGAGAGAGAGCGAGGGACGGACAGAGTGAGAGGGACAGAGAGAGAGAGGGACAGAGAGACAGACAGAGAGAGAGAGTAAGGGATGGAGAGACTGAGGGACACAGAGAGAGAGAGAGCGAGGGAGGGACAGAGAGAGAATGAGAGAGGGACACACAGAGAGAGAAGGATAGAGAGACAGAAAGAGAGGAACAGAGAGAGAGGGACAGAGAGAGAGAGGGACACAGAGAGAGCATGAGAAGGACAGAGAGAGCGAAGCAGAGAGAGAGAGACTGAGAGACAGGGAGACAGAGGGCCAGAGAGAGAGGGACAGAGAGACAGAGAGAGAGGGACATAGACAGAGACAGAGAGAACGACACAGAGAGAGAGAGAGAGAGAGAGAGAGAGGGAGGGCGACAGAGACATCGAGAGAGAGAGCGAGGGACGGACAGAGTGAGAGGGACAGAGAGAGAGAGGGACAGAGAGACAGACAGAGAGAGAGAGTAAGGGATGGAGAGACTGAGGGACACAGAGAGAGAGAGAGCGAGGGAGGGACAGAGAGAGAATGAGAGAGGGACACACAGAGAGAGAAGGATAGAGAGACAGAAAGAGAGGAACAGAGAGAGAGGGACAGAGAGAGAGAGGGACACAGAGAGAGCATGAGAAGGACAGAGAGAGCGAAGCAGAGAGAGAGAGAGAGACTGAGAGACAGAGAGTCTGAGGAACAGAGAGAGAGGGACAGAGAGACAGAGGAACACACAGAGAGAGGAACTGCCAGAGAGAGAGGGGGACAGATAGACAGAGAGAGAGAGAGGGACACACACACACACACACACACACACACACACACACACACACAGAGAGAGAGAGAGAGAGAGAGAGAAGGTTAGAGAGACAGAGAGAGAGGGAGGGAGGGACAGGGACAGAGAGACAGAAAGAGAGAGAGGGGGAGACAGAGAGGGAGAGTGACAAAGAGACTGAGGGACAGAGTGAGGAACAGAGAGAGAGAGGATCACAGAGAGAGGGTGACAGAGAGAGAAGGACATAGAGAGAGAGGTACAGAGAGAGAGGGACAGAGAGAGAGAGGGACAGAGAGACAGCGAGAGAGGGTCAGAGACAGAGAGACGGACACAGAGACAGAGAGAGAGAAAGAGAGAGACAGAGGCGGGGGGACAGAGAGAGAGAGGGAGCGGGCGAGGGAGGGACAGAGAGAGTGGGCCAGAGACACAGAGGGACAGAGAGAGAGAGGAACAAAGGACAGAGATTGGGACAGAAAAAACAGAGAGTGGAACAGAAGGACAGAGAGAGAGGACTGAGGGACAGGGAGAGAGTCGGGGACCGACAGACAGAGAGAGGGACAGAAAGACAGAGAGAGAGGGACAGAAACACAGAGAGAGAAAGGTGGACAAAGAGACAGAGAGAGGGACAGAAGAGAGAAAAGGATAGAGAGACAGAGCGAGAGGGAGGCAGGGAGAGAGAGAGGGACTGAGAGAGAGAGGGTCACAGAGAGAGAGAGGGGGACAGAGTGAGAGGGCCAGAGAGAGAGAGAGGGACACAGAGAATGGGCCAGAAAGATGGGGGGGGGATAGAGAGAGAGGGACAGAGAGAGAAACAGAGAGAGATTGACATAGAGAGAAGAACAGAGAGAGAAGGAGACACAGTGCGAGAGAGACTGATAAAGAGACAGAGGGACACAGTGAGAGAAAGAGGGACAGAGAGAGAGAGAGAGTGAGAGAAAGAGGGACAGAGAGAGATAGAGGGGGGAACATAGAGACAGAGAGAGAGAGGAACAGAGAGAGAGTGACAGAGAGACAGAGAGACCGCGACACAGTGAGATAGAGGGGGACATAGTAAGAGAGAGAGTGACACCGAAACAGAGAGAGGGACAAAGACACAGAGAGAGGAAAACAGAGAGCGAGGGAGACAGAGTGAGAGAAGGTGCATGACAGATCGACAGAGAGAGTGACAGAGAGACAGAGAGGGACAGAGGAACGCAGAGAGAGCCGGAGACAGAGAGAGAGGAGGACAGGGAGACAGAGAGAGAGGGAGACAGAGAGAGAGACGGACAGAGAGAGAGAGGGACAGAGAGAGAGGGACACAGAGGGCGAGCGAGGGAGGGACAGAGAGAGAGGGACAGAGAGACAGAGAGAGAGTGACAGTGACAGAGAGAAGGACACACAGAGAAAGACAGAGAGAGAGGGGACAGAGAGAGAGAGAGGGAGTGAGGGACAGAGAGAGGGACAGAGATAAAGAGAGAGGGACAGAAAAACAGAGAGGGAAAGGGACAGAGAGACAGAGAGAGAGAGACAGAGGGACAGAGTGAGGGGCAGTGAGAGAGCGAGGTAGAGGGACAGAAAGACAGACAGATAGAGGGACGGAAAGGCGGAGAGAGAGAGAGTGACAGAAAGGCAGAGAGAGAGAGTGAGACAGAGAGAGAGAGGGACAGAGAGAGAGGGTCATAGAGAGAGGGGGACAGAGAGAGAGAGGGACTGAGAGACAACGAGAGAGCGACAGAGACAGAGAGAAGGAGGCAGAGAGACAGAGAGAGAGAGGGGGGCAGAGAGAAAGGGAGCCTGCGAGGGATGGACAGAGAGAGTGGGCCAGAGAGACAAAGGGACACGCAGAGAGAGAAGGGACAGACAGACAGAGGGACAGAAACACAAAGAGAGAGGGTGACAGAAAGACAGAGAGAGAGAGGTGGTAAAACAGACAGAGAGAGAGAGGGACAGAAGAAAGAGAGAAGGATAGAGAGTCAGAGAGAGAGAAGGAGGGAGAGAGAGAGGGACAGAGCGAGAGGGTCACAGAGAGAGAGAGAGGGTCAGAGAGAGAGAGGGGACACAGAGAGAGGGACAGAGGGTGGGGGGACAGAGCGAGAGAGACAGGCGACAGAGACAGCGCGAAACAGAGAGTGAGGGACAGTGAGACATGGACAGAGAGAGTAATGGACAGAGAGACAGAGAGAGTGACAGAGAGACTGAGAGAGGGGGTCCCAGAGAGAGAGAGAAGCACAGAGAGAGAGGGTCAGAGAGAGAGGGGGACACAGAGATAGGGAAAGTGAGAGAGAGGGGGAGAGAGAGAGGGACAAAGAGAGAAACAAAGAGAGAGGGACAGAGAGAGGGACAGAGAGAGAGGGACAGATAGAGAGGGAACAGAGTGAGAGAAAGAGGGATAGAGAGAAAGATAGAGAGAGCGGGGGTGGACAGAGCAATACAGAGAGAGAGGGTCAGAGAGAGAGGGAGACAGTGAGAGAGAGACAGTGAGAGAGACGGGGACGTAGAAATAGAGAGAGACATAGAAAAGATAGAGGGACAGAGAGACACAGAGAGAGACAGGGACACAGAGAGAGGGACAGAGACAGAGAGAGGGAGAGAGCAACACACAGAGAGAGGGGGACAGAGAGAGGGGACAGAGAGACAGAGAGAGAGAGGAACACAGAGACAGAGGGACACAGAGAGAGAGAGGGACAGCGAGAGAGGGACAGAGACAGAGAGAAGGAAGCAGAGAGAGTGAGAGAGAGAGAAGGACAGAGAGAGAGGGAGCGGTTGAGGGACGGACAGAGAGAGTGGGCCAGAGAGACAGAGGTACACACAGAGAGAGAAGGGACAGACAGGCAGAGAGTGTGACAGAAAGACTGAGAGAGCGGAACAGAAAGACTGAGGGAGAGACTGAGGGACAGAGAGAGAGAGGGGACAGAGAGACAGAGAGAGAGGGGGACAGAAAGAAAGAGAGAGAGAGGTGGACAGAAAGACAGAGAGAGAGGTGGACACAGAGACAGAGAGAGAGGGACATAAGAAAGAGAGAAGGATAGAGAGCTAGAGAGAGAGGGAGGGAGAGAGAGAGAGGGACAGAGAGTGAGGTAAACAAAGAGAGAGAGAGAGAGACAGAAAGACAGAGAGACAGAGAGAGGGACAGAGAGAGAGGGACACAGTGAGAGTGACGTGGACATAGAAAGAGAGTGTGGGACAGAGAAAGAGAGAGAGGGACAGAGAGACACACAGAGAGAGGGAAAGAGAGACACATAGAGATAGAGGGACAGAGACAGAGAGTGAGAGGGTCATTGAGAGAGAGGGACACAGAGAGAGGGACAGAGCGAGTGGGACAGAGAGAGGGACACAGTGAGAGAAAGAGGGACAGAGAGACATAGTGAGAGCGAATGGGAAAAGAGAGACAGAGAGAGAGAGAGAGATAGGGACATAGAGACTGAGGGACAGCGAGCGAGAGGGACCGAGAGACAGAGGGACTGAGAGAGTGAGGGTTACAGAGAGACTGAGATAGACAGAGGGGGGACAGAGAGACCGAGGGACAGAGAGAGTGAGGGACAGAGACAGAGAGAGGGAGAGGGACAGAGAGACAGGGACAGAGAGAGCAACACACAGAGAGAGTGGGAGACAGAGTGAGAGAGAGGAACGGAGAGAGAGAGAGAGAGAGGGACTGAGTGAGAGAGAGAGGGACAGAGAGAGAGGGACACAGAGATTGAGGGACACAGAGATAGAGGGGGGACAGAGAGAGAGACAGAGAGGGAGAAACAGAGAGAGGACAGAGCAAGAGGGACAGAGAGAGAGCACAGAGAGAGACAGAGGGACAGAGAGAGAGAGAGAGGGACACAGTGAGAGAAAGATGGACAGAGAGACAAATAGAGAGAGCGGGGACAAAGAGGCACAGAGAGAGGGGAACAGAGAGAGAGAGAGAGCGAGAGACAGAGAGACACAGAGAGGGAGAGGGACAGAGAGAGACCGAGGGACAGAGATACAGACGGACAGAGAGACCCAGAGAGCGTCAGGGAGACAGAGTAAGACAGGAACAGAGAGACAGCGGGACAGAGACACAGAGAGGAACACAGAGAGAGAGGGACACAAAGTGAGAGACAGAGAGAGGGACAGAGAGAGGGACATAGAAAGAGAGAGAGGGACAGAGAGAGAGGAACAGAGAGAGACAGAGACAGAGAGAGGGACAGAGAGAGAGGGACACAGTGAGAGAGAGGGGACATAGAATTTGAGAGTGGGACACAGAAAGAGAGAGGGATAGAGAGACACAGAGAGACAGAGGGACAGAGAGACACAGAGAGGGACAGAGAGACAGAGTAAGAGAGGAATAGAGAGACAGAGGGACAGAGAGAGGAACACAGAGAGCGAGGGACACAGAGTGAGAGACAGCGACACAGAGAGAGGGACAGAGAGAGAGGGACACGTTGAGAGAGAGGGGGACATAGAAAGGGAGAGTGGGACATAGAAATAGAGCGCCAAATTAGAGACACAGAGAGAGAGAGAGAGAGACAGAGAGAGAGAGAGAGAGAGAGAGAGAGAGAGAGAGAGAGAGAGAGAGAGAGAGAGAGAGAGAGAGAGAGAGAGGGAGAGACAGCGAGGCAGAGGGACAGCGGCACAGAGAGAGGAACACAAAGAGAGAGGGACACAGAGTGAGAGATAGAGATAGAGAGAGGGGCACATAGAAAGAGAGAGAGGGATAGAGAGACACAGAGAGAGAGGAACAGAGAGAGAGAGACAGAGAGACAGATAGGGGGACAGAGACAGAGGGACACAGTGAGAGAGATGGGGACATAAAAAGAGAGAGTGAAAGAGAGAAACCCACAGATTGAGGGACAGAGACAGAGAGAAAGAGAGAGGGACAGAAAGACAGAGGAACAGCGACACAGAGAGAGGAACGCAGAGAGAGGGGGACACAGAGTGAGCGACAGTGAGACAGAGAGAGGGACATAGAAAGAGAGAAAGGGACAGAGAGACAGAGAGAGAGAGGGAACAGAGAGACACATAGAGGGAGAGGGACAGAGAGACGGACAAAGAGAGAGGGACACAGAGAGAGGGACAGAGAGAGAAGGGGACAGAGAGAGACGGATAGAGAGAGAAAGAAACAGAGAGAGAGGGACAGAGAGAGAGGGATACAGATAGAGGGACACAATGAGAGAAAGAGGGACAGTGAGAGCGAGTGACAGAGAGAGAGTAGGGGAAAGAGAGACAAACAGAGAGGAACAGAGAGAGAGTCATAGAGACAGAGAGAGAGAGTCGTAGAGAGGGGGGCATAGAAAGAGAGAGAGGGACATAGAAAGAGAGAGAGGGACAGTGAGACACATAGAGAGAGAGGGACAGAGAGAGAGGGACAGAGAAACAGAGGGACAGAGAGACACAGAGAGGGACAGAGAGACAGAGTGACAGAGGAACAGAGAAACAGAGGGACAGAGACACACGCAGAGAGAGAGAGAGAGAGGAACAGAGAGACCGAGGGACAGCGAGAGAGATGGACAGAGAGACTGAGAAGTGAGGGGGACAGAGAGACTGAGAGATGGGGGCGGACAGAAAGACAGAGGAACAGGGAGAGAGAGGGAGAGAGACAGAGAGAGGGAGAGGGACAGAGAGACAGGGCGAGAGAGCAATAGTGAGAGAGGGGGACAGAGAGGCAGCGAGGGAGAGAGCGACACACAAAGAAAGTGGGAGACAGAGTGAGAGAGAAAAATTGAGAGACAGAGAGAGAGGGACAAAGAGAGAGAAGGACAGAGAGACACAGAGAGAGGAACAGAGAGAGAGGGACAGAGAGAGCGGGGGACACAGTGAGTCAGAGAGAGAGAGACAGAGAAAGGGAGACGAAGGGACAGAGAGTGAGAAAGCCAGACTGAGGCGCAGAGAGACTCAGGGACAAGAGAGGGACAGAGGGAAAGATGGGCAAAGAGTGAGGGACAGAGAGACAGAGAAGGATAGAGAGACAGAGAGAGGGCGGGAGGGAGGGTCAGAGAGGGAGAGAGTAACAGAGAGAGAGAACGGGACAGCGACAGAGAGAGGGTCACAGAGAGAGAGAGAGGCAGAGAGAGGGTCAGAGAGAGAGAGAGATGGGTAGAGAGAGTGAAGGACACAGAGAGAGTTAGGGACAGAGAGAGAGGGACAGAGAGAGTGAGGGACAGAGAAAGGGGGCATAGAAAGAGTGAGTGGGACATAGAAAGAGAGAGAGGGACAGAGAGAGAGAGAGAGAGAGACAGAGACAGAGAGAGGGGGACAGAGAGAGGGAGTGACAGCGAGAGAGAGGGACAGAGAGACAGAGAGACTGAGAGAGTGAGGGTGACAGAGAGACTGAGAGAGAGAGGGGGGATAGAGAGACCGAGGAACAGAGAGAGAGAGCTGGACAGAGACAGAGAGAGGGAGAGGGACAGAGAGACAGGGAGAGAGAGCGACAGCGAGAGAGGAAAAGAGAGAGAGAGAGACAGAGAGGGAGAGAGCGACACAGAGAGAGTGGGAGACAGAGTGAGAGAGAGGAACGGAGAGAGAGAGAGGGACAGAGTGAGAGTGAGAGGGACAGAGAGAGAGAGGGGCAGAGCGACACAGAGAGAGAAAAAGAGAGAGAGGGAGAGAGAGAGTGAGGGACACAGAGATAGAGGGGGATCAGAGAGAGAGGGACACATAGAGAGAAAAAGAGAGAGAGGAACAGAGAGAGAGAGAGGGACACAGTGAGAGAAAGAGGGACAGAGAGACAAATAGAGAGAGGGGGACAGAGAGACAAAGAGAGAGAGGAACAGAGAGAAAGAGACAGAGAGAGGGACAGAGAGAGAGGAACAGAGAGAGAGGGATACAGTGAGAGAGGGGGGACATAAAAAGAGAGAGTGGGACATAGAAAGAGAGAGGGACAGAGAGACACAGAGGGAGAGAGGGACGGAGAGACACATAGAGAGAGAGGGACGGAGAGAGAGGGACAGAGACAGAGAGAATGACAGAGAGAGAAAGACAGAGAAAGAGAGACTGAGGGACAGAGAGAGAGAGACAGAGAGACTGAGGTTCAGAGAGACTGAGGGACAGAGAGAGACAGAAGGAGGGGGGCAAAGAGACAGAGAGTGAGGGACAGAGAGAGAGAAGGATAGAGAGACAGAGAGAGGGAGGGAGGGAGGGTCAGAGAGAGAGAGAGAGAGAGAGGTACACAGAGAGGGAGAGAGTAACAGAGAGAGAGAACGGGACAGCGACAGCGAGAGGGTCACAGTGAGAGAGACAAAGACAGAGAGGGTCACAGATAGAGAGGGACAGAGAGAGAGAGGATCACAGAGAGAGAGAGAGGGTTGAGAGAGAGTGAGGGATACAGAGAGAGTGAGGGACAGAGAGAGAGGGACAGAGAGACAGAGAGACGGACAGAGATAGAGAGAATGACAGTGAGAGAGAGTGACAGAGAAAGAGAGACTGAGGGACAGAGAGCCAGAGAGAGAGCCAGAGAGACTGAGGTGCAGAGAGACTGAGGGACAGAGAGAGAGACAGAAGTGGGAGGCAAAGAAACAGAGGGTGATGGACAGAGAGAGAGAGAAGGATAGAGAGACAGAGAGAGGGAGAGAGGTACACAGAGAGGGAGAGATTACCAGAGAGAGAGAAAACGGGACAGCGACAGAGAGAGGGTCACAGAGAGAGAGAGAGAGAGAGAGAGAGAGAGAGAGAGAGAGAGAGAGAGACAGCAACAGAGAGAGGGTCACAGAGAGAGAGAGGGACAGAGAGAGGGAAAGAGACAGAGAGGATCATAGAGAGAGAGAGAGAGGGTAGAGAGAGAGTGATGGACAAAGAGAGAGTAAGGGAGAGAGAGCGAGAGGGACACAGACAGAAAGGGACACAGAGAGGGAGAGGGATACAGAGAGGCTGAGGGACACAGAGAGAGTGAGGGACAGAGAGAGAGAGACAGAGAGACAGTGAGCGATACAGAGAGAGAGGGAGGAACAGAGTGAGAGAGACACAGAGAGAGTGAGGGACACAGAGAGAGGGACACATACAGTTAGGGACACAGAGAGGGAGAGGGACACAGAGAGACAGAGAGACTGAGAGAGGGGGACGCAGAGAGAGTGATGGACAGAGAGAGAGAAAGGGACACAGAGAGAGTGAGGTACACAGAGAGAGTGAGGGACACAGAGGGAGAGGGACAGAGAGAGTGCTGAACGCAGAGAGAGAAGGGCAGAGAGAGTGAGGGACAGGGAGAGAGGGGGCACAAAGAGATCGGGACACAGAGAGGGAAAGGGACGTAGAGAGTGTGAGAGGGACAGAGAGAGCGACAGAGAGACCGAGGGACAGAGAGAGACGCAGAGAGAGAGGGACAGAGAGGGGGACAGAGAAACAGAGAGAAAGACGTCCTGAGAGACAGAGAGACAGAGAGCGAGAGGGAGACAGACAGAGTGAGGGACACAGAGAGAGAGGGACAGAGAGAGGTACAGAAAGAGTGAGGGACAGACACAGAGAGTTGGAAAGAGAGGGATCGAGAGGGGGACACAGAGACAGGGACAGAGAGAGGGACAGAGAGACAGAGGGACAGCGTGAGAGGGAATAGAGAGAGAAAGAGAGAGAGGGACAGAGAGAGGGACATAGAGACAGAGGGACAGCGAGAGAGGGAATATAGAGAGAAAGAGAGAGAGGGACATAGAGAGACTGAGAGACAGACAGAGAGAGGGACAGACGGAGTGAGGGACACAGAGAAAGCGAGGGACACAGAGAGTGAGGGACACAGAGAGAGTGAGGTACAGAGAAAGAGGGACACAGAGAGAGTGTGGCACAGAGAGAGAGAGGGAGGGCCAGAGTGAGAGAGACACAGAGAGCTTGAGGGACAGAGAGAGAGAGAGAGAGAGAGAGAGAGAGAGAGAGAGAGGAACACAGACAGATAGGGACACAGAGAGGGAGGGGGACACAGAGAGACTGAGTGACACAGAGTGAGAGGGACGCAGAGAGAGTGATGGACAGAGAGAGAGGTACACAGAAAGAGTGAGCGACACAGAGAGAGGGACAGAGAGAGTGAGGGATACAGAGAGAGAGAGGGACAGAGAGAGAGGGAGAGAGAGAGTGAGGGACAGACGCAGAGAGAAGGACAGAGAGGGATCGAGAGAGGGACACAGAGAGAGGGACAGAGAGAGGGAATAGAGAGAGAAAGAGAGAGGAACAGCGAGAGAGAGGGACAGAGAGAGAGGATCACAGAGAGAGAGAAGGTCAGAGAGAGAAGTGACATAGAGAGACTGAGGGACAGAGGGAGTGAGGGACACAGAGAGAGTGAGGGACAGAGAGAGAGGGACACAGAGAGAGTGAGGCACAGAGAGAGGGAGGGAGGGCCAGAGTGAGAGTGACACAGTGAGAGTGAGGGACAGACAGAGAGAGAGAGAGACAGACAGATGGGGACACAGAGAGTGGGAGGGACACAGTGGGACTGAGAGACACAGAGAGAGGGACGTAGAGTGAGTGATGGACAGAGAGAGAGGGACACAGAAAGAGTGAGCGACACAGAGAGAGGGACAGAGAGAGTGAGGGATACGGAGAGAGAGGTACAGAGAGAATGGGACAGAGAGTGTGAGGAACAGACACAGAGATAGGGACAGAGAGGGATCGAGAGAGGGACGCAGAGAGAGGGACAGAGAGAGGGACAGAGAGACAGAGGTACAGCGAGAGAGGGAATAGAGTGAGAAAGAGAGAGAGGACCAGCGAGAGAGAGGGACAGAGAGAGAGAGAGAATCACAGAGAGAGAAGGTCAGAGAGAGAGAGTGACATAGAGAGACTGAGGGACAGAGGGAGTGAGGGACACAGAGAGAGTGAGGGACAGAGTGAGAGAGACACTGAGAGAGTGAGGGACGCAGTCAGAGTGATGGACAGAGAGAGAGAGGGACACAGAGAGACAGGGGGGCAGAGAGAGGGACAGAGAGAGCGCGACAGAGAGAGTGAGGGACCGACACAGAGAGAGGGACAGAGAGGGATCGAGAGGGGGAAACCGAGAGAGGGACAGAGAGAAGGACAGAGAGACAGAGGGACAGCGAGAGAGGGAATAAAGAGAGAAAGATAGAGAGGGACAGAGAGAGTGAGGGACAGACGCAGAGTGAGGGACAGAGAAGGATCGAGAGAGGGACACAGAGAAAGGGACAGAGAGACGGAATAGAGAGAGAAAGAGAGAGGAACAGCAAGAGAGGGGGACAGAGAGAGAGGGACAGAGAGAGAGGATCACACAGAGAGAGAAGGTCAGAGAGAGAAGTGACGTAGAGAGACTGAGGGACAGAGGGAGTGAGGGACACAGAGAGAGTGAGGGACCGAGAGAGAGGGACAGAGAGAGAGAGTGTGAGGCACAGAGAGAGAGAGGGAGGGCCAGAGTTAGAGTGACACAGAGAGAGTGAGGGACACAGAGAGAGTGAGGGACAGATATAGAGAGAGAGCGAGACAGACAGATAGGGACACAGAGAGGGAGAGGGACACAGTGGGACTGAGAGACACAGAGAGTGGGACGCAGAGTGAGTGATGGACAGAGAGAGAGGGACACAGAAAGAGTGAGCGACACAGAGAGAGGGACAGAGAGAGTGAGGGATGCAAAGAGAGAGGGACAGAGAGAATGGGACAGAGAGTGAGAGGGACAAACACAGAGAGAGGGACAGAGAGGGATCGAGAGAGGGACGCAGAGAGAGGGACAGAGAGACAGAGGTACAGCGAGAGAGGGAATAGAGAGAGAAAGAGAGAGAGGGACAGAGAGAGAGAGGGACAGAGAGCGAGGGACAGAGAGAGTGAGTGACACAGAGAGAGTGAGGGACAGAGAGAGAGCGACACAGAGAGAGTGAGGCACACAGAGAGGAAGAGGGCCAGAGTGAGAGAGACACTGAGAGAGTGAGGGACGCAGAGAGAGTGATGGACAGAGAGAGACAGGGACACAGAAAGAATGTGCGACACAGAGAGAGGGACACAGAGAGTGAGGGATACAGAGAAAGTGGGACAGGGAGAGTGTGGGACAGAGAGAGTGAGGGACACAATGAGAGCGAGGGACAGAGAGAGAGAGGGACAGAGAGAGAATGAGGGACATAGAGAGACAGAGGGACAGAGAGAGGGACAGAGAGAGAAGGACAGAGAGAGTGAGGGACAGACACAGAGAGAGGTACAAAGAGGGATCGAGAGGGGGAAACAGAGAGAGGGACAGAGAGAGGGACAGAGAGACAGAGGGACAGCAAGAGAGGGAATAAAGAGAGAGGGACAACGAGAGAGAGAGAGGATCACTGAGAGAGAAGGACACAGAGAGAGAGTGACATAGAGAGACTGAGGGACACAGAGAGTGAGGGACACGGAGAGTGTGAGGGACAGAGAGAGAGGGATACAGAGAGAGTGAGGCACAGAGAGAGAGGGGGAGGGCCAGAGGGAGAGAGACACTGAGAGAGTGAGGGACGCAGAGAGATTGATGGACAGAGAGAGAGACAGACACAGAAAAAGTGAGCGACAAAGAGAGAGGGACAGAGAGAGTGAGGGATACAGAGAGAGAGGGACAGAGAGAGTGTAGGACAGAGAGAGTGAGGGACACAGCGAGAGCGAGGGAAAGAGAGAGAGAGGGACAGAGAGAGAGTGATGGACACAGAGAGACAGAGGGACAGAGAGAGTGAGGGACAGACACAGAGAGAGGGACAGAGAGGGATCGAGAGGTGGACACAGAGAGAGGGACAGAGAGAGGGACATAGAGACAGAGGGACAGCGAGAGAGGGAATAGACAGAGAAAGAGAGAGAGGGGGACAGAGAGAGGCTGAGGGACACAGAGAGAGTGAGGGAGAGCGAGAGATGGACGCAGACAGATAGGGAAACAGAGAGGCAAAGGGACACAGAGAGAGAAAGGGACACAGAGAGAGAGGGACGCAGAGAGAGTGATGGACTGAGAGAGAGAGGGACACAGAGAAAGTGAGGGACAGAGAGAGAGGGACAGAGAGAGTGAGGGACACAGAGAGAAAGGGGCACTTAGAGATTCGGACACAGAGAGAGAGAGGGACGCAGAGAGAGTGAGGGGGCAGAGAGAAAGGGACAGAGAGAGAGAGGGACAGAGAGAGTGAGGGACAGAGAGTGAGAGAGGGACAGAGAGAGAGAGGGGACAGAGAGAGAGCGACAGAGAGGCCGAGGGACACAGAGAGAGAGAGAGAGATACAGAGAGAGAGGGACGGAGAGAGGGCCAGACAGACAGAGGGACAGAGAGACGGGGGGAGACAGAGAGAGTGAGGGACACAGAGAGACAGAGAGAGGGACGGAGAGAGGGAGACGGAGAGATTGTGGGACAAAGAGAGAGAGTGGGACACAGAGAGAGGGACAGAGAGAGAGGGACAGAGAGAGTGAGGGACACAGAGAGACAGATGGACAGAGAGAGGGACAGAGAAAGAGGGAAAGATAGAGAGGGACACAGAGTGAATGAGGGAAACAGAGAGACAGAGGGACAGAGAGAGTGACAGAGAGAGTTAGGGACAGACACAGAGAGAGAGGGACAGAGGGAGTGAGGGACAGAGAGAGACACACACAGAGAGAGTGAGGCACAGAGAGGGAGAGGGAGGGTCAGAGTGAGAGAGACACAGAGAGAGTGAGGGACACAGAGAGAGTGAGGTTCAGAGAGAGAGAGAGAGAGAGAGAGAGGGGCACCGACAGATAGGGACACAGAGAGGGAGAGGGACACAGAGAGACTGAGCGCCCAAGAGCCAGAGACACAGAGGGACAGAGAGAGAGAGCGGGAGACAGACAGCTTGAGGGACACACAGAGGCTGAGGGACCCAGACAGAGTGAGGGACAGAGAGAGAGAGGGAGAGGGACACAGAGGGACAGAGGGACAGTGAGAGAGGGACAGAGAGAGAGAGGGAGAGGGACAGAGAGAGAGCCAGAGAGACTGAGGCGCAGAGAGAATGAGTGATAGAGAGAGGGACAGAGAGTGAGGGAGCAAAGTGACAGAGGGTGAGGGACAGAGAGAGTGAAAAGAGTCCAGAGACACAGAGAGAAAGGGAAGGAGGGTCAAAGAGAGAGAGAGAGTACACAGAGAGGGAGAGAGCAACAGAGAGAGAGAACGGGACAGCGACAGAGAGAGGGTCTCTAGAGACAGAGAGGTTCGCAGAGAGAGAGAGGGACAGAGAGAGAGAGAGAGAGAGACAGAGAGAGAGGGGACAGAGAGAGAGCGACAGAGATACCGAAGTACAGAGAGAGAGAGAGACGCAGAGTGAGAGGGACTGAGAGAGAGAGGGAGACAGAGAGAGCGAGGGACACAGAGAGACAGAGACAGGGACAGAGAGAGTGAGGGACACAGAGAGAGCGAGCGAGGGACAGAGAAACAGAGAGAGAGGGACAGAGACAGAGACAATGACAGAGAGAGAGAGACAGAGAAAGAGAGACTGAGGGACAGAGAGAGAGAGAGAGCGCGCCAGAGAGTGGTAGGCGCAGAGAGACTGAGGGACAGAGAGAGAGAGGGAGAGAGAGAGAGAGACTGAGGCGCAGAGAGACTGAGGGACAGAGAGAGGGACAGAGAGAGGGACAGAATGAGGGGTCACAAAGAGACAGAGAGTGCGGGACAGAGAGAGAGAGAGAGAAGGATAGAGAGACAGAGAGAGGGAGGGAAGGAGGGTCAGCGACAGAGGTACACAGAGAGGGAGAGAGTAACAGAGAGAGAAAACGGGACAGCGACAGAGAGGGCGTCACAGACAGAGAGGGACAGAGAGAGAGAGGGTCAGGGAGAGAGAGTGTAGAGATAGTGAGGGACACAGACAGAGTGAGGGATAGAGAGAGGGACGGAGAGAGTGAGGGACACAGAGAGAGGGGACAGAGAGAGAGCGACAGAGAGACCGAGAAACAGAGAGAGAGAGAGAGAGAGAGAGAGAGACGCAGAGAGAGAGGGACAGAGAGAGGGCCAGAGAGACAGAAGGACCGAGAGAGAGAGGGAGACAGAGAGATTGAGGGACACAGAGAGACAGAGACAGGGACAGAGAGTGTGAGGGACACAGAGAGAGCGAGCGAGGAACAGAGAAACAGAGAGAGAGGGACAGAGACAGAGAGAATGACAGAGAGAGAGAGACAGAGAAAGAGAGACTGAGGGACAGAGAGAGAGAGAGAGCGCGCCAGAGAGTGGTAGGCGCAGAGAGACTGAGGGACAGAGAGAGGGACAGAAGGAGGGCGGGCAAAGAGACAGAGAATGAGTGACAGAGAGAGAGAGAGAAAGAAAGATAGAAAGACAGATAGAGGGAGGGAGGGTCAGAGAGAGAGGTACACAGAGAGGGAGAGAGTAACAGAGAGAAGAACGGGACAGCGACAGAGAGAGGGTCACAGAGAGAGAGAGAGAGAGAGACAGAGACAGAGAGAGGGTCACAAAGAGAGAGAGGGACAGAGAGAGGGACAGAGAAAGAGGGACGGAGAGAGGGAGAGGGACGTAGAGACATTGAGAGGGACAGAGAGAGAGTGACAGAGAGACCGAAGGACAGAGAGAGAGAGAGAGAGAGAGACGCAGAGAGAGAGGGACAGAGAGGGGGACAGCGAAACAGAGAGAAAGACGGCCAGAGAGACCGAGTGACAGAGAGAGAGAGAGAGAGAGGGAGACAGAGAGAGTGAGGGACAAACAGAGAGAGGGACACAGACCGAGAGAGGAACAGAGAGAGAGAGAGACGCAGAGAGAGAGGAACAGAGAGAGGGACAGAGAGAGAGGGACAGAGAGAGTGAGGGACACAGAGAGAGGGACACAGAGAGACTGAGGGACAGAGAGACTGAGGAACAGAGAGTGAGAGAGGGACCAAGCGAGAGGGGACGGAGAGAGAGAGACGCAGAGAGAGAGGAATAGAGAGAGGGCCAGAGAGACAGAGGGACAGACAGAAAGAGAGAGGGAGACAGAGAGAGTGAGGGACACGGAGAGAGATGGACACAGACAGCCAGAGTGACAGAGAAGAGAGGGACAGAGACACAGAGGGACAGAGAGAGAGGGGGATAGAGAGAGAGAGGGGCAGAGAGAGTGAGGGACAGAGTGAGGGGGTACAGAGAGAAAGGGACATAGAGAGGGAGAGGGAAGCAGAGAGGGTGAGAAGGGACAGAGAGAGAGGGACAGAGAGAGTGAGGGACACAGAGTGAGAGAGGGGCAGAGAGAGAGGAGACAGAGAGAGAGCGACAGAGAAACCGAGGGACAGAGAGAGAGCGACGCAGAGAGACAGGGTCCGAGAGGGGGACAGAGAGACAGAGGGACAGAGAGAGAGGGTGACAGAGAGAGAGGTACAGAGAGAGAGAGGGAGTGGGACACAGAGTGACAGATGGACAGAGAGAGAGGCACAGAGAGAGAGAGGGAGAGGGACAGAGAGACAGGGAGAGAGAGGGACACATAGAGAGAGAGCCGGAGAGACTGAGCCGCAGAGAGACTGAGGGACAGAGAGAGGGACAGTGAGAAGGGGGCAAAGAGACAGAGAGTGTCGGACAGAGAGAGAGAAAAGGATAGAGAGACAGAGAGAGGGAGGGAGGGAGGGTCAGAGAGAGCGAGGTACACAGAGAGGGAGAGAGTAACAGAGAGAGAGAATGGGACAGGGACAGAGAGAGGGTCACAGAGAGAGAGACAGAGACAGAGTCACTGAGAGAGAGAGAGAGGGACAGAGAGGGAGAGAGAGGATCACCTAGAGAGAGGGTGGGACAGAGTGAGGGGGCACAGAGAGATAGGTACATAGAGAGGGAGAGGGACGCAGAGAGAGTGAGAGGGACAGAGAGAGAGGGACACAGAGAGAGTGGCAGAGAGAGTGAGGGACACAGGGTGAGAGAGGGACAGAGAGAGGGGACAGAGAGAGAGCGACTGAGAAACCGAGGAACAGAGATAGAGAGAGAGAGAGACGCAGAGAGCAAGGGTCCGAGAGGGGGACAGAGAGACAGAGAGAGAGAGGGCCAGAGAGACAGAGGGACAGAGAGAGAGAGAGACGGAGACAGAGATGGTGAGGGACACACAGAGAGATGGACAAAGACAGCAAGAGGAACAGAGAGAGAGAGGGACAGAGAGACAGAGGGACAGAGAGAGAGGGGATCGAGAGAGAAAGAGGGAGAGGGACAGATAGAGAGGGAGACAGAGAGAGAGGGTCACAGAGAGAGAGGGACAGAGGGAGGGACAGAGTGAGAGAGCCACAGAGAAAGTGAGGTACACAGAGAGAGTGAGGGACAGAGAGAGAGGGACACAGACAGATCGGGACACAGAGAGGGAGGGGGACACAGAGAGAGTTAGGGACACGGTGAGAGAGGACGCAGAGAGTGATGGACTGAGAGAGTGAGGGACACAGAGAGAGTGAGGGACATAGAGAGAGAGGGACACAGAGAGTGAGGGACACAGAGAGAGGGGCACATAGATATATGGACACAGAGAGGCAGAGGGACGCAGAGAGAGTGAGAGGGACAGAGAGAGTGAGGAACACAGAGAGAGAGAGGGACAGAGCGAGAGGGACACAGAGAGAGAGCGACAGTGAGACCGAGGGACAGAGAGGGAGCAACAGAGAGAGACGCAGAGAGAGAGAGGGACAGAGAGCGGCCAGAGAGACAGAGGGACAGAGAGAGAGAGGGAGACAGAGAGAGTGAGGGAGACAGAGAGAGTGAGGGAGACAGAGAGACAGAGAGAGGGAGACAGAGGGACACAGAGAGAGTGTGGGACAAAGAGAGAGAGGGACACAGCGAGAGGGGCAGAGAGAGGGGGACAGAGAGAGTGAGGGACAGACACAAAGAGAGAGGGACAGAGAGGGATCGAGAGAAGAGACATAGAGAGAGGGACAGTGAGAGATGGGGACAGAGAGACAGAGAGCGAGTGACATAGAGAGAGAGAGACAGAGGCAGAGAGAAACAGAGAGAAAGGGGCACACAGAGAGAGAAGGCCAGAGAGATAGAGACAGGGAGAGAGTGGGACACAGAGAGAGTGAAGGACAGAGAGAGAGAGGGACACAGAGAGAGGTGAGTGACACAGAGAGACTGAGAGGAAAGAAAGAGGGACAGAGAGTGAGGGACAGAGAGAGTGAGGACAGACACAGAGAGAGAGGGATCGAGAGGGATCGAGAAAGGGACACAGAGAGAGGGACTGAGAGACGGACAGAGAGACAGAGGGACAGAGAGACAGAGGGAATAGAGAGAGAAAGAGAGAGAGGGACAGCGAGATAGAGAGACAGAGAGAGGGACAGAGAGAGAGTGGGACACAGAGAGAGTGAGTGACACAGAGAGAGAGAGACGGACACAGAGAGAGTGAGTGACACAGAGAGACAGAGCGACAGAGAGAGGGACAGAGAGAGAGGGACAGAGAGAGTGAGGGACAGACACAGAGAGAGGGACAGAGAGAGAGGGACAGTGGGAGTGGGGGACACAGAGAGCGTGAGGGCCACAGAGAGTGAGGGACAGAGAGAGTGAGGGACATACATAGAGAGGGAGACAGAGAGAGAGAGGTACACAGAGAGAGAGGGACAGAGAGACGGACAGAGAGACAGAGAGAGAGGGGGATAGCAAGAGAAAGAGAGATGGACAGAGAGAGAGAGGGAGAGGTACACAGAGAGACAGGGAGACAGAGAGAGAGAGGGACAGTGAGAGAGGGACAGAGAGAGTGAGCGACAGACACATAGAGATAGGGACAGAGAGGGATCGAGAGATGGACACAGAGAGAGGGATAGAGAGAGGGACAGAGAGACAGAGGGACAGAGAGAGGGAATAGAGAGAGAAAGAGAGAGAGGGACAGCGAGAGAGAGGGCCACACAGAGAGCGAAGGTCAGAGAGAAAGAGTGACATAGAGAGACTGAGGGACAGTGAGAGAGAGGGACAGAGGGAGTGAGGGACACAGAGAGAGCGAGGGACACAGAGACTGAGGGACACAGAGAGAGTGAGGGACAGAGAGAGTGAGGGACACAGAGAGAGTGAGGCACAGACAGAGAGAGGGAGGGACAGAGTGAGAGAGACACAGAGTGAGTGAGGGACACAGAGAGATTGAGGGACAGAGAGAGAGATGGACGCAGAGAGTGATGGACAGAGAAAGAGAGGGACACAGAAAGTGAGATAGCAGAGAGAGTGAGGGACAGAGTGAGGGGGGCACAGAGAGGTAGGGACATAGAGAGGGAGAGGGACGCAGAGAGAGTGAGAAGGGACAGAGAGAGAGGACAGAGAAACCGCGGGATAGAGAGAGAGAGAGAGAGACGCAGAGAGAGAGGGTCTGAGACGGGGACAGAGAGAGACAGAGGGACAGAGAGGGAGGGAGATGGAGAGAGAAAGAGAGAGGGGGACAGAGAGAGTGAGGGATCCAGAGAGAGAGGGGCAGTGAGGGACAGAGTGAGGGGGCACAGAGAGATAGGGACATAGAGAGGGAGAGGGAAGCAGAGAGAGTGAGAAGGGACAGAGAAAGAGTGACAGTGAAACCGAGGGACAGAGAGAGAGAGAGACGCAGAGAGAGAGGGTCCGAGAGGCGGACAGAGAGACAGAGGAAAAGAGAGAGAGGGGGAGTGGGGCACAGAGTGACAGAGGGACAGAGAGAGAGGCACAGAGAGAGAGAGAGAGAGAGGGAGAGGGACAGAGAGACAGGGAGAGAGAGGGACACATAGAGAGAGAGCCGGAGAGACTGAGGCGCAGAGAGACTGAGGGACAGAGAGAGGGACAGTGAGGGGGGGGGGAGCAGAGACCGATACTGTGGGACAGAGAGAGAGAAAAGGATAGAGAGACAGAGAGAGGGAGGGAGGGTGGGTCAGAGAACAGAGAGAGAGGTACACAGAGAGGGAGAGAGTAACAGAGAGAGAGAATGGGACAGGGACAGAGAGAGGGTCACAGAGAGAGAGACAGAGAGAGAGTCACAGAGAGAGAGAGAGGGACAGAGAGAGAGAGGATCTCAGAGAGAGAGAGGGTAGAGAGAGAGTGAGGGACACAGAGAGAGAGGGAGGGAGAGAGTGAGAAAGACACAGAGAAAGTGAGGGCCACAGCGAGAGTGAGGGACAGAGAGGGAGAGGGACACAGACAGATCGGGACACAGAGAGGTTGTGGGACACAGAGAGAGTGAGGACACAGAGAGGGACGTACAGAGAGTGATGGATTGAGAGAGAGAGAGACAGAGAGAGAGTGAGTGACACAGAGATAGAGGGGCACATAGAGGTAGGGACACAGAGAGGGAGAGGGACGCAGATAGATTGAGAGGGACACAGAGAATGAGGGACACAGAGAGAGGGAGGGGCAGAGAGAGAGAGACGCAGAGACAGAGGGACAGAGAGAGTGGGAGCCAGAGAGAGTGATGGACACAGAGAGACAGAGAGAGTGAGGGACAAACACAAAGAGAGAGGGACAGAGAGGGATCGAGAGAGAGACATAGAGAGAGGGACAGCGAGAAATGGGGACAGAGAGACAGAGAGAAAGAGTGACAGAGAGAGAAGCAGAGGGAGAGAGAAACAGAGAGAAAGGGGCGCACAGAGAGAGAAGGGCAGAGAGAGAGAGACAGGGAGAGAGTGGGACACAGAGATACAGAGAGAGAGCGAGAGGGACACAGAGAGAGTGTGGGCCACAGATAGAGAGGGACAGAGAGTGTCAGGGACACAGAGAGAATGAGGGACACAGAGAGGTAGGGACACAGAGAGAGAGGGACAGAGAGAGTGAGGGACAGAGAGAGAGGGGGACACAGAGTCAGAGAGTAAGGGTCAGTGAGAGAGAAAGAGAGAAACAGAGAGACAGAGACAGACGGACAGAGAGAGAGAGAGACAGCGAGAGAGTCGGACAGACAGAGACAGAGAGAAAGAGACAGAGAGAGACCGCGAGAGATACAGGGAAACAGAGAGAGAGAGAAAGTATGTGCGAACGTGAGAGTGAGCATGTGAGGGGATGAAAGAGAGAGGGCCATTGTGCGAGAGTGTGTGTGGATGGAAGAAAGAGTGAGTGTGTATAAGAGAAAGAGCGTGCATGTGTGTGAGGGTGTGTGTGTGTGTGTGTGTGTGTGTGTGCAAGAAAGCGTGAGTGTGTGCGTGTAAGAGAAAGAGAGTGTATGTGTGCGAGAGTGTGTAAGAGTGCAGGAAAGAGTGAGTGTGAGTGTAAGAGAAAGAGAGTGCATGTGTGCAAGAGTGTGTGGATGCAAGACAGCGTGAGTGTATGCGTAAGAGAAAGAGAGTGCATGTGTGCGAGAGTGTGTAAGGGTGGAAGAAAGCGTGAGTGTGTGTGTGAGAGAAAGAGAGTGTATGTGCGTGAGAGTGTATGGGGGTGTAAGAAAGATAGTGTGAGAGTGAGAGAGAGAAAGTGTCTGTGTGTATGTGAAAGAGTGATTGCAAGCGAGTGTATATGTGCATGTGAGAGAGTGTGTGTGGACAAGGGAACGAGAGTGAGTGTGCATTTGAGAGAAAGGGCATGTGTGAGAGAAAGAGTGTATGCGTGTGGAAGAGTGTGCTCGAGAGAATGTGTGTGTGGGCAAGTTAAAGCGTGTGCACATGTGAGAACGACTGTGAGAGCATGAGAGAGTGTGTGTGTCCGAGAGACAAAGAGAGTGCATGCATGTGAGAGAGGGTGTGTGCGTGTGAGAGAATGTCTGCATGTGAGAGGAAGGGTTTGTCTTCACACTTTCTGTGTGAGTGTGTGCCTGAGAGATGAGGGATGGAGAGAGAGAGAGAGAGATTATGTGTGAGAGGGAGGGGGGAAGACAGTATAAGGCTGCATGAGAGAAATACCGATTGTGCATGTGAGAAAAAGTGTGTGTGTGTGACAGGACAGTGTGTTAGAGTGTGTGTGAGTGACTTTGCTAGTGTGTGCGAGAGAGACAGAGTTTTGGAGAGAGAGTGAGCGTGTGAAAGTGAGAATATATGAGATGGTGAATGTGAGTGTGTGGGAGTGCGTGTGTCAGACAGTGTGTATCAGAGAGTGTGTGTGAGAGTGTTTGTAACTGAGAGAATATGTAGAAGCGAGTGTGTGAGAGAGAGTAGAGAGAGAGAATGAGTGACAGAACGTGTGTATGTGCTTTGTCGTGTCTGCCTGTGTCTGTGTGTGCCTGTCTGTGTGTCCATGTCTTGTCTGCCTGTGTGTGTGTGTCTGTTTCTGTGCCTGTGTCTGTGTGCGTGCATGTGTGTCTGTGTCTCTGTGTCTGTGTCTCTGTGTATGTGTCTTTGTGTGTGTCTGTGTGCGTGTGTGTGTGTCTGTGTATATGTGTGTGTGTCTGTGTCTCTGTGTGTCTGTGTCTGTGTGCGTGTGTGTGTGTCTGTAAGTGTGTCTGTGTGTGTGCCTATGTCAATGTGTGTGTGTCTGTGTGTGTGTCTGTGCGCGTGTGTGTGTCTGTGGGTGTGTCTCTTTGTGTGTGTCTGTGTGCCTGTGTGTCTGTGTGTGTCTGTGTCTTTGTGTGTGTCAGTGTGTGTGTCTGTGTGTGTCTGTGTGCATGTGTGTGTCTGTGTGGGTTTGTGTGTGCGTGTCTCTGTGTATGTGTGCCTTTGTGTGTGTCTGTGTGCGTGTGTCTGTGTCTGTGTGTGTCTGTGTGTGAGTCTTTGTGTGTGTCTCTGTGCGTGTGTCTCTATGTGTGTCCGTGTGTGCATGTGTGTGTCTCTATGTGTGTGTCTCTGTGTGTGTACCTGCGTCTGTGTGTGTGAGTTGGGGCCGGGTGAAGACAGGGGAGCAGAGAGGTTGAAAAGTGGGTGTTGAGGGGCAGGCATATGATCCAAGATTTAAAGTCCCAAACTCTGCCAATATTTTTGAGAATTGGAAAGGAAATAAAAAATTGAAAATCAAGTTAGGGATAACTGGATGTAGAGCAAAGGCAGGGAGAGACAGACAGAGAGAGACAGAGCGAGAGTGAGAAACACACGGGGACAGAAAGAGATTGAGAGAGAGAGAGAGACAGAGAAGAGAGAGACACAGGGACAGAGAGAAAGACACAGAGAGAGAGAGAGACAGAGATTGGGACACACAGGGACAGAGAGAAAGCGATAGAGAGAGGGACAGAGAGAAAGAGACAGAGACAAATAGAGTGACAGACAGACACACACACACACACACACACACACACACACACACACACAAACACACACACACACACACACACACACACACACACACACAGTCAGCCAAGGACAGAGACAGAGATTAATTCTGGGAATCACACATACAGCAGGAAAATCCCAAGAAATCCTCAGCAAATATCCCCCTCTCCATTCCCATCCCTGTGTGTGTGTCTCCGGAAGCCGACCGACAGTCAGACTCTGAGACGCTAATGTGGGAGTAATCTTTAATATTTTCAAACTGCACTAACACAACTAATAAGGCTTCAAAAATAAGAGAGTTATATCAACTGGGAAAGATGACACTTTGTTGCCCCAGAATTAACATCTCAGTGGGCATCAAGATCCCACAAGGCTTCTGTCCTGGGAAATAACATGTAAATCAGACAGAGCCCTCCCCAGGGAGCAGACTGGCAGACGATGCGACGTGTCAGAGAGAGCGGGGGGGGGGGGGGGGTGAGGCTCCACTAAACCCTTACCCAGAATAAATGTTCACAAGGAATTAGTCAGATTCATTCTCAAATCCTGTTCTCTCTCTGCATGGAGAGTGAGCAGCCCTCCCTGGCTGGTGTGACAGAGAGAGAAAGAGAGAGAGAGAGAGAGAGAGAGAGTATGTGTGTTTACTAATGTTTCCAGCCTCTGGTTAATTGCTTTCTTATGATTTGTTTGTATTTTGATGTTGCTGTGAGGTTATGAAATGCATTGGGGATGGGGAAAGGGGGTGGTGGGATTGTGTTTAAACTGTGATCTTGCTGTGTAATTTTGAAACATACTGCTTTCACTCCCCTGGACCCCCACCAACTCATCTCTTCTCTCTTTTTGAAGTCTGGGGTTAAAGTAACTGGGGCATTGGTCACACAAACAGTTGAAACCCCCAGGGTCTGTGAGCCGGGACTCCCTCAGGAGGGAATTGTAACCCACAATATCTGACCCACCAGAAAGAATTCTCACACTATCAGAGGAAAGTGGGTCATAGAGAGAGCAGGATGATCGAATTCGACACGGAGAGAAAGAGAGTGAGAGAAAGAAATGGAAAATGGTGAGAGCAAGAGAAACAGGAGAGAGAGAGGCAATGTGAGATTCTGTAATAGCTGCAATATTTGATTCTGGGGTGACAGGAAGTAATTAAACAGGATATAAAAATGATGATCAGAATGTCGAGCTTCTGCAGCACTGTCACTTGTGGGATCTTGCTGTGCGTCAATTGCCCTAATGCCATCGTTGCAGGCAGTGAGTGGTTTGAATCAGCTAACCCGTCATTTCAAAAAACTTTTCAACATGAAAGCTCAACTCATCACCCGACGTGTTTGTGTTTGTATGTTGCTGAGAAATTGTCTGCCTCACTGACAGGGGAAAACCTGAGATCTTGCTGTGCTATCTCCCTGTGAAAGATTTTCCTGCTCAGCCTTCCGACTATTGCTGCCTCTATCCTCCCAAAGGGATCTTCCTGACCACTTGAGGTTTTGAAAAGAGTGTGTTTGGGAGCAGGAAACCTTCAAACAAGAGCTTTCTCCAAAAGGCAAACACAGTCCTGAGGCCTGTTCGACAGGCTGCAGCCTGTTGGACCCAGGTGAGGTTTGTCTGTGTATTACCCCGAGGTTTAATCTCCTCTCTCTGCGGAGAGGGGCTGACTTTTACAGGGACCTCTGGTTAACCGGGTCCTGTTGGATTGTGGCCTTGTCATTTTTAAACAGGTTTGAAGCCTGGGGCTAAGGTAACTGGGGCGTTGGGATTTGACACAAATACGTCAACCTTTAACCAGCTTCACCCACGATGTGCGTATGGTTAGATTGCTGCTTGTGGGATCTTGCTGTGCGTGCTTATTAATGTTTCTAGCCTCTGGTCAAGTGCTCTGCGGTGATGTCTATGTATTTCAATGTCGCTGTGATGGTCAGCAATTCACTCATTCTGCAATAATGAAATTGAACCATTGTCACAGGGTCACGTGGGAGATTAGGAAAGGCAGAGAGCTGTGGGATCTTGCTTTGCTTTTGGTGCCACTGTTGTATTTTACTTCAAATTGATTTTGTTTTGATTTCTCAGTGTGTTTCCCCACCGCCCGCTCCCCCAACCCTGGGGGTGAGGAGGAGATTTGATCCAGGAGCTGAAGCTCGGGACGAGGCAGAAACAGAGAGAATTAAATCACTCCTGCTGCGAGGGATCATCAGACTCACAGAGAGAGAATAGTCAGAAACTGTCCTGTCTCGTTGTCGTTCATTTACACACACACACACACACACACACACAAACACACACACACACACACACACACACACACACACGCGCGCGTGGGGAAAAGAATGGTGGGATTCCAGCCGTCTCTGGGATTTTTTTTAACACAAGGGGGTGTGTTCCGGTCTGGAGTGGGGGAGACTAAGGGGGGCAAAGATGGAGGGGGAGCTACTGCACAGTCTGATCCCACAGATGTCAATGCCTCCATCTTTCACTCCAACTCCAGGGGACAGATTGAGGGATGGAGGGAGTTTTGTGGTGTGACGGGGGTGGGAGATAGAGAGAGACAGAGGGAGACAGAGAGTAGTGAAAGAGAGCGCTGAATGTCCCGGTGGAAGGTTCGTTTAAAATGGATTTAAGGCCTGGGGCTAAAGGAACCGGGACCTTGGGATTGTGACACAAACTGGTTACACCCCCAGGGTCTTGGAGGAATGACTGCTGGAGGAGGGAATTAATACCTTAACATGAGAAACTCTCTGTAAAGCCCCATTCTAATGTCAGAGTCATGTGCATAGGCCAGGGGGATAAAATGTGAGAAATCTGAGAGACAGGGAGAAAGATCTTCGAGATGGAGACAGCAACAGGGGGGAACAGAGAGGACGAGATTTCAGAGATAGAGGGAGCGAGGGGAGGAACAGAGGCATCTCGGAAATGGAGAGAGTAAGAGGGGGAAAAGTGAGAGGGAGGGAAGAGAGATCAGAGATGGAGACAATCAGAGGGTGGAACAGAGAGACAGAACAGAGAGAGATCTCAGATGGAGAGAGCACAAGACGGGGATCAGAGAGTGCAGGGCACAAAGAAGAAAGAGGGAAATGTTTGGAATTTGTTCAATAGTAGGATTGCTCCATCTTGTCAGGGAGACAGAATCAAACCCTTAACCAGCATCAGGGAAACACACGATCTGTCTGTGGTTTCACTGCTGCTCGGGGGATCTTACCGTGTGTGTTTCAAGCAAGCATCTGGTTAAAATCTCAATGGTGAGTTTTATATCGATGATGGAGATGCCGATGTTGGACTGGGACAACACCAGGTTATCGTGCAACAGGATTCTCCGAAAGCTATTGTTGTGTGATGTTTAACGTTATATATCGATATATGTAGACACAGAGGGGAAGAGGGTCTTATGTGTTTTTGGGGGCGTTTATGTGAGGTTCAAGTTGTAGTTGGATGGAGAAAGAAAGCTGCATTAAAATATATTCTTTTTAATCTGTCATTCAATCCCGGGAAGTCGAGGGGAGATGTCGGTGGGGGAGGATGTCGAGGAGGGGAATGTCGAGGGGGAGGGACTGTCCGGGGTACTGTCAAGGAGGGGGACAGTCGAGGGTGGAACTGTCGGAGGGGCCTGTCGAAGGGGGGCTGTCGGGGGGGGGGGTGACTGTCGAGGGGGACTGTCGAGGGGGCGAATTTCGGGGGGAATGTGGAGGGGGGAAAGTCGAGGGGGGAATATGAAGGGGGGCATGTTGAGGAGAGAATGTCGAGTGGGGGTAATATCGAATGTGGTAAATGTCGAGGGGGACAGTAGAGGGGGCACTATCGAAGGGGTGACTGTGGGGGGAATGTCGAGGCGGGAATGTCGAGGGGGGAATTTCGAATGTGGGGGAAAGTCGGTTGGGGGAATGTCGGGGGGATTTTCGGGTAGGGGAATGTCGGGGGAGAATATCGGGGGGACTGTCGGGTGGGGTAATGTCGGGTGGGGATGTTGAAGGGGGAATTCTAGGGGACATGTCGGGTGGAGATGTCAAGGGGGAGAGAGAGAGAAAAGGGACAGAGAGAGAGAAAGAGAAAAGGGACAGAGAGAGAGAAAAAAGAGACTGAGTGAGAGAGAATGAGGGAAAAGGAAGAGAAAGTGTGAAAAGGGACAGAGAGAGTGTGAAAAGGGACAGAGAGAGATAGAAAAGGGACAGAGAGAGAGAGTTGATCCCCTATAAATGGCCTTTAACCCTATCCCCATTCTATTCCCTGAGTAACAGACTCTGGATCCCACGTAATGTGTTCTGCTTGTGATATCCTGTTCTACCAGTCTCAGCCACAGCCTACGGTGCCACACCACCTGTTACCCCCTAGTAACCGCTCGTGTTCTCACACCCACTATGTCCCCGAGCAATGGCGTTTAGCCCAAGCTCCATATGGTTGCCCTAGCAATGGCCTGACATGCCGTCCCAATCTCTGTTCCCTTACATCGGCCTCACGATCGACAACCCTCTTCTGTTCCTGCAGCACTGAAGGATTCGAGGAAGACAGCAACACTGAGAGTTTATGATCGCAAGATGGGGAGAGAGTGAATGAGATTGGGGAAGGCAAGGACAGTGGAATTCAGTATGTAAATGAGAAAAGGAGAGAGAAACGAGAGTGTGAGAGTGAGAGGGATGTTCGGAGGGAACAAGTTGAATTCTGCTCAGACCCAAGTTGGAGTGGGAGACCGAGAAGGGAAAGTAAGGACCGAGGGAGTTCAACCCAACTCCTAAGCTCAGGGCGCGGTGCCCTCCCCTTCCCTGAGGACCAGGACTCGGTGTTGAATCTGTCTCTCCCCAGCTCAGCTTCTCCAAAACAAAGACACACAACAACATCGGTCACTCTGCTGCTCGGCACGCTTTAATGAACATTTTTTATTGTTTACAAATGGAAGTGATGGATACAGTCAGTGGGATGGTGCTTTTTCTCACTGGCCGCTGAGTTGGGAGAAACATTGAAATGTATCCCTGTAACCCCCTTGTGGGATAACGATGGATAAACCAGCGCTACCCTCAGTGGGTTACCATAGCGACAGTCTGCTCCTCGCTGAATCACTGAAATGAAAAGAGAAAATCCTGGATGGTGTGATTAATGAGGGAATTTTATGGATGGATGGATTTGGGTGAAGGGATATTTCAGCACATTCTTCAGCTGCTGCCTGAATTTAGTCTGGGTCACGGCATAAATTGCGGTGTTTGTGCAGCAACTGAGGAGCTGCAGCATGAAGCCCAATTCCTGCACAAAGGGATGGAGAGACACAGACCTATACCCAATATCCCACATCCGTCTCTGTATGGAAAACACCATTAATGTTGACCATAACAGGATGAAATTGACCGAGATCACAAACAGTAAAATGATGGATTTTTTTCGGTTTCTCATTTCAGTGTCAGACTGAGCGTCCCCATTGGTGTGAGCGCGGAGTCTCCTGCGGGCTCTGCTGGTCACTAATATGTGTCTGACAGTGAGAACATTGAGCAGCAGAATCAGGAGAAATGGGATACACGGGGTTAGAATGTTGTGGAGGAACTCGATTGCGCCCCAGACACTGGAGAATATAACAGCATCTGCGAGAATACAAAACCAGGGATTGTTCACCAGCCCATACTGAGGCGTGAGTATAAAATACCAGGAAATGTCCTTTAAACAGCTCAGCACAGTCACTGTTTCCAGAACAACAGCCGCTGTTTTCTCACTGCAATATTTACTTTTCAGCTTCTGGCAACAAATGGCCACAAACCGATCAAAGGTGAAAGTGACGGTGAACCAGACAGAGCAGTCAGTGGCTGCATAAAGCAGGGCGGCGTGGATATTACACACGGGAACGGAGAGGCCCAGAAAATAAAATTTTTCCTCAAAAACAATGGGAATGTGTCTCAGTATCAGGTCGAGGATAATGACCAGGAGATCCGCCGCTGCCATGGCCCCCAGGTAACGTCTGACACATGGAGACAATCCACAATCTTTATAAAGCAGGACGTAGACGGTCACGACGTTAACTGTGAGGAAGGAAAACAAACCCATTATACATCAGCCTGGAGGCAAAGGGACCCATTTGATCATGGACGCAGTGGGATTTTCAAATGTGTCCCTGTATTCAGGGATTCATTAAAATAACTGGAGCTGGAATAACAAATAGGAAGGTGTGAATTATTGTCAAAAATGTCAGTTTTGGAATGTTGGGGACAGAACGTTCCGGGAAATGGCAGTCAACGAATGTTGGGGACAGAACGTTCCGGGGAATGTCATTTATAGAATGTTGGGGACAGAACGTTCCGGGGAATGTCAGTTATAGAATGTTGGGGACAGAACGTTCCGGGGAATGTCAGTTATAGAATGTTGGGGACAGAACGTTCCGGGGAATGGCAGTTATAGAATGTTGGGGACAGAACGTTCCGGGGAATTTCTGTTATATAACGTCAGGGACAGAACATTCCGAGGAATGTCAGTTATAGAATGTTGGAGACAGAACGTTCCGGGCATCTCCTTTAATTGTCCATCAACTTTCCCCTCTATCCAGCCCACCAACATGATGTACTGTGCACAGGCTACACATCTGTTCAGCACGGGGAGCTGTGCAGGCCATATCAGTGCACTAATATGTGAACCTGAAACAAATATCCATCCTGCATAAGGAGCTACACAAACCACATCATTGAATTATCTATACACCTCAACCGTACAGTGTGACCAGCACAGCGAACTGTGCAGTGATCACCCGTGAATTAATCTTAAAACCCGGAGCAGTTACCTTCCCAACATGTAGGACTGTGTACACCACCCCATTGCATTGATCTGTAAACCAGGAGCAGTTACCCTCCCAGCATGTAGTACTGTGTACACCACCCCAGTGCATTGATCAGTAAACCAGGAACAGTTACCCTCCCGGCATGTAGAGCTCTGTACACCAACTCACTGCATTACTCAGTAACACTGTGTTAGATCCCTGCACAGTGTGGGAAACTTGCAGCCCATGCTGGAAGTGACAGGATGTGCAGCTCCCAAACATTTACAGCTCCATATCTTTATTGAACATGTGAACATCACTGCCAGAGCGAGATGGTGGGGGAATAAGTTTAAATATCACCACATGGGAGTGGTTTGGAGTATAGACAGAGGGGGAGACTGAGACATTGTCATGGAAGTATATGTTCCCCGGTTTCAGAATGCTGAAATGTAGACACTTCGATAGCATCCTGTAACATGAACCTGTTTTCCAGGAAAGATGGGAAAAAACGGATATTGGTGTGAGGCCAGATGAACATTTGTTCTGCTTCTTTGTTACTGGGATTGCTTTCAACCGAATCTTTGACTCATTGGGCAGATTCTAACAATAATTTATCTTTGTTTGATTTTCCTTGAGAGTGACAGAGGGATCGTCCACACGAGGCTGAGCTAGTATCCTGGTGCTACCGTATCAGACTCACCTCATGAACGACCCAGCCCACCCCATGATGTCCCTCGCATTCAATACCAACCCGATTCTCCCACCCATCATGGGTGGAGGTACTCACTATCGCCCGGATGTCCCTGGATATTCTGTGATCCCTGGCACACTTGCCATCTTTATAAGGCCAATGGGCACATGGTTGAGTTTTCTCAGTTCGGAGCTGCACTGCACAGTTTACCTCGAGCATGGGAGATCATGGCAATTACACCGCGGTTTGTCTACAGGGGCACGGAGGTCCTGGTGGGTGGGCTAGTGCAGAGGGGAATCATTCTCTTTCCAGAAGAGGCCACACCTCGAGCCCCACCGTGCATGGTCTGAGGTCCCCACCCAGCTCAGTGCAGTATCTGCGGTCTGAAGAAATAGCCACCAATACAGGACAAGCATCAATAACCTTCCTGGTCTGTCAGGATAAGGTCACCATATTCTCTCTGCTCCCTCACACACACTGTATATCTGTTATAGCACAAACCACCAAATAAGGCTCATGCTCTACCACTCTCACGACTGCATGCAGCAACTTCGCCCCCCCTTCCCTCCAGTTTGCCCCACTCCCCAACACTAATAATGCTGCATGGATACAACACTGTTGACTGACTCCCTCCGGACACCTCACCACGACACCCGTCCCCCACCTACACCAGCACTAACAGCAGGGCCACCCACCCCCACCCTCACTCCAGCCCTCCCTTTCTCCCATTCAGAGAGAAACAGCCTGGAATAGGACAGAAAGGGCCAAGCCGGGTGGTGGAGTGCCCAATATACGTTCCCTCACCCCCTCCCCCTGCCATGCGGGGAGGACCCTGGCACGAGCCGGAGAGGAATGGGACGCCTTGTGTGGAGATTCTGAAACATCCATGTCCCACCGATCGAGTAAGGAGCAATGTTCAGCGAAGGGCAATTCTCACTTTAACCCCGCAGGCAGTTCCGTTTCCCCCGGCACAACTTTTAAGCCGTGGGCCTGATGCCATATCCCTTTTGTGTTGAGCTGACACAATGGAATCCCCACGTCTTGGTGGGAAATATGTTGGGCTCACAACACTTCATCACCACCATCTTCCCGGAATGGAGCACCGAGACTCTTTCATAATCCTCGTCCTGTAAACAGCTCAGATACTGTAACTAATCTGTGATATTTGCAGCTCTCCCCACTTGTCCTGACATCTTCAACAATCTGTGATCATATACACCCAGGACCCTCTGCTCCTGCACCCCTTATTTAACGGTACGGCCTGTTTTAGATTGTCTTTCATTGTCTTCCCTACCAAAGTGCATCACCTCACACTGCTCTGCACTGATCCCCAGCTGCCATACATCTGAACACTGCACCAACGAGGATTGTACTGTTAGAATTCCACACTGTCCTCCATAGCCTTTTCAATTCTTCCAGGTTTTGTGCCATCTGCAAACATTGAGATTGCTATAGCGTCACAGTTCCCATGCAACAGCAGAAATTCTGCGACACTTACGAGTGTGAGCTCGTGAAATACCGCTATATTCCCACGGACAGAGTCGAATAATGACATGCTGTCAATGGAGCAACAAAAATCCTGATACAAACCTGACGGAGTGAATGAAATATTGACAAAACATAAAGAAGAGAATTCTGGATTGGCTCGAAGTTTCTGTATTGACATCAGGGTATTAATGTCATGAAGCCGAAAGTGTGTATGTAGCTTTAAGAGAGAGGGAAAGCTGTTCTGAACTGAGAGATTCAAAGCACCTGTGATATGAGAGAATGGCAGACCCAGAGTGTGAAGGACAACTGAAAATATATCACATTTGGCTGTGAAATAGATCCCTGAGATGGTTGCTCCTTGGAAAACAATTTGAATGTTACCAATCAGTTTAAATTATGCCACAGGATTCTAAAACCAAATCAAGTTTGAATGTATTGGTTTTCGAAAGTTGAACCAATGAAATGATCCGACGTTGTGCATATTAAAAATGCAGGCATTTAGAAAATTGAAGACAGAGTAAATACCATCAACACAGATCCAAGAGATTAGGAAACACTGTCTATCAAAGGTCCCTTTTCATATGGAACATATTCGCAGTAAAAAGAAAGAAGATGACCCAGGGATATCTACGGCCAAAGAAGACACAGAAATATCAGCTGCAGTGTGATTTTGAAACTAAATGAGTGCAATTTTAATAAGTGTCTTATTGAAACAGTAAATCGTTATAGAGTTGGAGTGGGGTAATAAGCAATTAAGAGAGAGAGGGTCTCAGAGTTCAGATTGCTTGATGGAATATGTTCACTTTCAGAGTTAAAGAATAAATTGATGTTATTATGTAAACAGTAGAATTTGGGAGTTCTCTGTCACTCATATTTTAACAGTTTGTGAGGCGAATTGAGCATTTCTTTATGTTTAGTTTAAGTTACCAGATGAGTTTCACGCCGCACCCTGACAATTCCCGTGTGTATGTGTAACTGTGTGTCTCCGTGTGGGGCAGGTCTGGCAGTCTCCGTGGTGCTTAAACTAATGCAATGCCACCCTCTGCTGCCTGCCCACGCCACTCCACTGGCATTGGCAGACGGTGAAAACCAGGAAGGATTCATTCAGAGAGGGGGAGGGAGAGGGCAGCTGCTCACAGCACCATCCAAACTGATGTCTTATCCATGTACTGATCTAAATGTCCTTTAAACGTTGTAACTGTCGCTGCTTTCACCATTTCTTCTGGAAGTTCATTCCACACACAACCCAGGTTCTGACTAAAATATATACCTCTCATGACTTTTGTAAATATTTTTCCTCACACCTAAAAATATCCCTCAGTTTTGAATCCCCAACTGTAGGGAAAAGACATCAGCCCTTCAGCTTATCTGTACCCATCATTATTTTATAAACCTCTGTAAACTTATCCCTTAATCTCATACTCTCCATTGAAAAGACTCCAGTCTATCCAGCCTCTCCTTACAGCTCACTCCTTCCATTCCCAACAACATCCAGATTAATGTCTGCTCAATCCTCTCCAGCTTAATATCAAGGTCAGTAATATCAAAGTGAATAATCAAGGTATTTTCTAAGGGTGGGGAGATCAAAACTAGACGGTACAGGTTTAAGGTGAGAGGGGAATATTTAAAAGTGACCTAAGGGGCAGATGTTTCACCCAGCGGTGGTGTGCCTATGGAATGAAAGGGCAGGATGACCAGAGTGGACACAGCATCCCAGAAGAGGCCTCACCAATATCCTGTTCAAAATCAACATAACGTCCCAATTCCAATACTCAAAGTTCTGACCAATGAAGACAAGTGTGTGAAACACCTCCTTAACCATATTATCTATCTAAGATGCAAATTTAAAAGAATTATACCTGACGGCCTAGGTCTCTGTTTTCCAACACTGCCAAAGGCCCTGCTTTTAATTGTGCAGGTCCTGCTCTTGTTTGGTTTACCAAATCCAATACCTCGCATGAATCCAAACTAAACTCCATCTGCCAACCCTTAGCCCAGTGTGTGATATTACCACCTCCTCACTCTCCCCCTTTAAAACATCCTCCCCGTCTCCAGGATGCCTGTGCACTCCAGCCTTGAGTTCCACAAAGACCCTGAACTTAGGTTGCCTTGTGTGGTTTGGGGGAGGAGGGACAGATTGCAGACGCTGTCAATGGGGAGGAGAGGCTGGACAGTATTCAGCGGCCTGGTGTCATTTCATTGTTTTAGAAAGAGGGCAGTCACACGTTGGAGTTGGGTAATAGTGATCGGTGGTTTTCGGACCAGAAATTATGCTTTTTCTTTGTCTGTGGTGTTCAGTGATAAACTTCTATTCGAGACCTTTCATTGGGCAGAGTGTGTCTGCAGGATCTCTTTCCCTAATATTGTAGACTACAAATAATAGCGATTAAAGACGTTCATAGTTAATTTCGATCGCACAGCACCTGCACTCAATATCCTATGATTGAGACAAATATCTTGCATTTGTTTATCAATCCAAAGTGTTTTTTATAGTTCAGTAATGGTAACCTGATTATAATAAATCCACACTGGTTTGAATGCTGACACTTAAAATATGACCCAAGTCTGGGTATGGTAGTGCAGTGGGTAGTGTCCCTGGCTCTGAACCAGAACTCTGGATTTGATTTTAATTCCTGAACTTGTGTGGTAGTTTTCCTGGCTCTGGACTCGTAGGACTGGATTCAAGTCCTGCCTGTTGCAGAAGTATGTCACAGCATGTCAGAACAGGTTGATGAACAAACACACAAGAGAATAGTGTTACAGCTTTCTGGGTATTGCCCAGTGATGCTCGTATCCCTACCTCCGGGCACAAAGGTCTCGGTGTAAATCCCACAGAAGTGTCTCATTATACATCTGAACAAACTGAATTAACTGGTTGTAGAATTGTGACCTGATGGAGAAAGAAGTGTAAGAATTGAATTTCAGAATTTAGACCCGGAATGACTGAAAGCCAAGTTTTTTGTGTTGATTGGTGTCACATCTTGCAGCAGTAGAGGTGTATAAAATGAGAATGGTCATGGATAGGGTGAGTAGTTAGGGTTTTCCCCAGGTTAGGGGCGTTCCAAACTAGAGGGCATTGGAAGAAAGTGAGAGGGGAAAGGTTTTGAAGAGGCCTAAGAGGCACCTGTTCATGCAGAGGGTGGTGTGCGTATGGAATGAGCTGCCAGCGGAAGTGGTGGAGGCTGGTACAACTACTGCATGTAAAAGGCATCTGGGTACTGACAGGCCTGCCAAGCTTTTCCAGCAATTTCTGTATTTGTTAAAAAATGCATTCATTTTAACACAGGTATCCTAAATATTTTAAATATCTTTTATTTCAATGAGGCAGGGACATATAAATATATTTTCAAATTGACCAAGAACATTTTCTACTAAGGCTATGGCTCTGTGCGTGACGGCAACAATGATGCATCTGCATGGAACAGGGAATGTGATGGAGACATAGTTTGGAGATTATACAAGGAGACCTCACATGATCCAGTTTGGGAGAGGATGACATTATTGTGTGTTTCAAAAAAGAGAGGGAGACAATGTAATCTGCCTGTGAAGGAATGGCCTATTACACTCTCTCTCCCTCATTATTCCTCATCACAGCAATGTGTGTGAGCTTAAACATAACACCTATACGGTCATCATTACCATTCTCAGTTTTAAAGAGTTCGTGCCGTGTGGAAACAGGCTCTTCGGCCCAACAAGTCCATACCAAACTTCCAAACAGTAACCTTGCAAAGGCCCGTTCCCTGAGATATATCTCTGACAAATGCACCTCACCTAGAAATGCCTGAACACTGCAGGCAACGTAGCATGACCAATCCACCTAATGTACACAGTTTGAGCTGTGGGAGGGAACTGGAGCACTTATTAGAAGCTCACGCAGACAAAGGGAGAATGTACAAACCTCACACAGATAGTCGCCCGAGTCTGGAATAGAACGCACGTTCCGAGAGCTGTGAGGTAGAATTGCTAACCACTGAGCCACTGTGCATACCCTTTGGGTGATTGCTGACCAGAATTCATTGGAATCTTCGCACTGCCTAACGCAAAGGGAATTCAGCCGAATCCAACTGTCCCAGGATGAAATCCCATTGCGAGCAGCTGGTGTGAGTAGAACATCTTCAGAAGCCGAATCACATTTTGGACAATCTCTCAATTTTGCCTTTTGTCAGAAGTTACTCTAATATTTGAACAAAGTTCTTTCAACTTCAAATTGCAGAGATTTTGTGTGTGTGTGTCTGCATTTTTAACAGGGAAATATCGATTATATATTTGTAATACCCAAACAGTTTGCCATTCAACTTTCCATCATAGTTTGAGTAACATTGCTCTGAATCATAAACGTGCAATTTTAGCAGATAAAAGAAACTGGCCTGACTTGTTCCTAAAACAGAAATGACCCAGTCTGAGACCGATATCATCGGCCATATCACCAACCTGGTTATATTTAACATTTATTGTGAGCAGTGGAGGAGTGGGACGAGAAAAGGAAACAGTGAACCAAAATGTCAGGGAACTGTAGACGGGTGAGCCTGATGTCAGTGGTGGGTAAGTTGTTGGAGGGGATTCTGAGGGATAGCATTTACACACATTTGGAAAGTCAAGGGCTGATCGGGTTAGACAACGTGTCTTTCTGCATGGGAAATCATGTCTCATTAATTTGGTTGAGTTTTATGAAGAGGTAAATAATAAGATTGATGAAGGCAGTTTGGTAGACATTGTCGATATGGACCTCAGCAAAGTTTTCATAACATTCCAATTGGTAGACAGATGAAAGGTTCGGTCACATGGGACACAGAAGAAGCTAGTCACAATTGGCTTGAAGGAAGAGGGATATTTTTCAGACTGGAGGCTTGTGACCAGCAGTGTGTGGCATGAATCAGTTGTTCACTGCATTTCATCATTTATGTAAAGGATTTGGATGTGAATATCGGGGCCATAGTTAGTAAGTTTACAGATGACATCAGAAATGTGATGTCGTAGATTATCTCAGAGTACAACAAGACCACAATTCGATGGACAAATAGACAAGAAGTAACAGATGAAGTTTAATTTAGATAAATATAAGGTTTTGCATTTTAGGAAGAAATGAACACTTAATGGCAAGGTCCTAGGTAGTGTTGTGGAAAAAGGGACCTAGGGCTGCAGGTACATTGTTCCTTGAAAGTGGAGACGCAGGAAGACAGTGTGGTGCAGAAAACATTTGGCACATTTGCCTTAATCAGTCAGAGCATTGAGTATAGGGTATGTGATGGCATGTTGCATCTGTACACCGTGTTGTTAAGACCACTTTAAGAAAACTGCATACAACGTGGTTGTCTGCAGAAAAGATTTACACAGATGTCCCAGGACGGGAGGTTTGAGCTTCAGGGAGAGGTTGATTAGTTTGAGGTGTTTCTCCCTGGGGTGTCAGAGGCTGAAGGGTGACATTATAGATGTTTATAAAATCATCAGGCGCGTGGATATTCTGAACAGCCACGTTCTGCTCTTCAGGGTAGGGAAGACCAGATTAGAGGCATAGGTTGAAATGGAGAGTGCGAATGATTTAGAAGGGACCTGAAGATAAATGTTTCACACAGAGATTGGTGTGTGTACAGAAAGTGCTGTCAGAGGAAGTGCTGAAGTCGGTTAAAATCGCACATTTAAAAAGTATCAGAAAGAGGAGGGATATTGACCAAATGATGGCAAATGGGACGAGATCAGATTTGATATCTGATCAGAGTGAAGAGATTGGACTAACAGGTCTGTTTCTGTTCTGCATGACTCTGATTCTATAAGAAGGATGACGAAAAATGCTGAAAGGACCTTTCAAGTGGGAATTCTTTTCACTGGAAGTTTATCGTGCCTCTACGTTCACATCGATTGAAAGCTGCATTACTAAATATTTGACAGGGACGTGAGTCACGGATATTGGGATACAGACAGGAAAGTGGGGCTGAGTCCACAACCTGATCAGCCACAATCTTAGTGCCTGGTGGAGAAGGGTCAAAGTATCTAATGATCCACTCCTGCTCCTCAGTCCCATGTTTCTGTGTTCCATTCAGCACATCATACCTGCTAGACAGGAACAGTTGGAGGCCACTTACTCCTATAAACTGGTGCACAGAAACAGAGGAGACCATTCAGCCTTTCAAGACTGTCACACGCGCTTTGAAGTGATTTGGGAAAAGTATTTGGAAAATCCAGGCACAGGTATGAAAGAGACCCCTCATCTCTCTTCACAGAGCTTCCCCTCTCTGCAACTTGTGCTTCATTTGTTGGTCATGCTGTTATCGCAGATTGACTCTGAATACAGCCCATTTACTCACCAGAGATGGCTCACAAAATCATCTGGTCTTCTTGACTGCAAAATACAATAACATAACATTCATGAAAATGACACCCGCTAACTTTCCAATAACAGAATGGGAGAACATCAGAAACAGGGGCAGGTCATTCACTCGCCAAGCCTGTCTTGTCCTTCACTGAGATCATGACTGATCTGCTCTTGTTCTGAAATCCTCTTTCATACCCAATTCTTCATCGCCCTCAACTCTCCATCGACCTCTTCTTCAAATACTTTCAGTCATCTTACTCCATAACAAACTTGAGAAGAGAAACCCTGACATTCAATACCATTTGTTTGAAGAAAACACGTGTTGCTCCTATACCATGGCGTATTGATGTGGACAAAAGAGGTTGGCTCAAGGGTTCAGGTAAAAATGACTGGCCCTGATATCAAGGCAGTGGTTGGCTTTTGTTGACATCAAGGAGCTTAACAAAACTGGACTTGATGGGAATCAGAATAAACTCTCCAGTGTTTGGAGTCAAAATGGCACAAAGGAAGATGTTCATCATCTCAGTCCTGGGTCAGCTCTGTGGGAGATCCTCCGGGTACCTTCCTCTTCACGAACATCTTCAGCTGCTTCATCAATGTCTCCCCACCCCACCCTCCACAACATAAGATCAGAAGTGGGGATGGTCACCGAAGATTCCACAATGTTCGGAACATTTGTCGCCCGTCAGCTCCTGAACTGGTCTCTGTCCATGTGCAGCAAGACACAGGCACCATTCAGGCTTGTGCTGTTAAATGGTCTGTAACATTCATGTAACAGCACTGCCTGGCACTCACATTGCCACAGTAAAATAAGTGTTCATTCAGCAGCTCACGCTGGTTTCTTAGGAATATGAGGAAGTCATTCAGCCCATTGACATTATTGGTGAAGGACAGGGACAGCCCATTCCGTGGCTCTATACTGGATTCGTGGTGCTGGAAGAGCACAGCAGTTCAGGCAGCATCCAACGAGCAGCGAATTCGAAGTTTCAGGCAAAAGCCTGATGAAGGGCTTTTGCCTGAAACTTCGAATTCGCTGCTCATTGGATGCTGCCTGAACTGCTGTGCTCTTCCAGCACCACTAATCCAGTATTTGGTTTCTAGCATCTGCAGTTGTTATTTTTACCTCATTCAGTGCCTCTCGCCTATTACTCAAGAAGAGAAGGAGTCTGGTGTGATGGACCACACCAGAGAGCCTCGAAAATATTTGAAGGAGGTAGCTTTGACTCTAATGTTATCGTATTTTAAAGGAAATGTAAAGTGTCTGTCCCAGATGCAATGTGACTGGTCAAACTACTCGGTGTGAAGCCAACACCATTAATTAAACACGGAAGATAAAATGAAACCAAAGAAAGAGGAATTTAGAATAACGTAATTCTATTGGACAAGTTAACAGAATAATAGATCGTGGAGCGATTACCAATGAACTTTTCCAATAGAGGAAACTCGCATAAACACAGCCTCTGGTAAAAAGGAATATTCAGACACACAATGTCACAAAAATTTCTCCAATCCAGGATTTAAAAACAGCAGCAAGAGAAAATTAAGAGAGAGTAGCAGTCCGGAGACATTAACTGAAGTTTCCAACTCTGTTGAGACCTCAATATTTTCTGATGTTGCTGAGAAACCAAAACCCAGAGATCCTATTCTGCGAGAGTTGACAACACCTATTCAAGCTGCTTTCAAATAAACCCAAGGCCTCCCTCACTGTTTACCCAGTGGTCTTAACTATCCAGCTTGGTAACAATCGTTCAATCTCTATCTTAAAAGAAACCAGGACAAAATAACCTCTTAAATCTGCAGCATCATCACACTTGTCAGCACATCGAGCTGTCAAACAGGAACCAGGGGTAAGCCAATCCGGCCCTTGGCCATGTCCAACCAGACAAGGAAGAAGTCATTCAGTCTATTGAATCAATTACACAGAAACAGAATGAGGACATTCAGCCCCTTGAGTCACTTCCACAGGGTCAAGAGGAGGCCATTCAGCCCGTTGAGCCACTTAAATAGGAACAGTAGGAGGCCATTCCCACCTCAATGCACTTATACAGGAGCAGAATCGGGTAATTTATACTGATCCTGATGAATGGCTTATGCCCGAAACATCAACTCTCCTGCTGTGCTTTTCCAGCAAAACACTGTCTAATCTGACCTCCAGCATCGGCAGTCCTCACTGTCTCCTAATTGATGCTTTAACATGATGAACAATGGGAGCAGAGACTGCACAGGCAGATTGCTCCACATTATACCTCATGGCACCATCGCTCATGATACGTACGTGGGACTTTAACGTGCTTTACTCGCAGTGAGGAGGGAAGCCATATGTCTTGTGTGAAGTCTCAAGAAGGCATCTTCCATCTCCGAGAAGACAGCCTGGTGTTCTCTACGTAGGGCAGAAGCTGGTGGGAATGGCTACCTGTTTCAGATGGAAGGTATTGTGGCTGCTGTTGGGGATTGTGAACAACATAACGTTCAGTACGGTTTCACACGCTGATTAGATTAGATTACTTACAGTGTGGAACCAGCCCCTTCAGCCCAACAAGTCCACACCTACCCGCCAAAGCACAACGCACAGAGACCCATTCCCCTACATTTACCCCTTCACCTACCACTACGGGCAATTTAACTTGGCCAATTCACCTCACCTGCACATTTTTGGACTGTGGGAGGAAAGCGGAGCACCCGGAGGAAACCCACGCTGACACAGAGAGCATGTGCCAACTCCGCACCGAGAGTCGCCTGAGGTGGGAATTGAACGCGGGTCTCTGGCGCTGTGAGGCAGCAGTGCTAATCACTGTGCCACCGTGCCGACTTCACATTAATGTGGGCAGAGTTAATTAAGGCATATAAATTATTAGGAAAGTCACGTTAGACTGATGAATGGAGTATCCAAGATCAAATAATGCTGATCTTATTCATGTTGATCTTGTCTCGTGTTTGTCCTGTGCAGTGTAAAGTCTATGCCTTCTCTGTCGAAGTCAATTTCCACCTTATGATCTGTCTGGCCATGCTTACTATGATCTGCCTTCACTGCTCATAAGTAAAGTGTTTCTCTGTACTGAGGTACATGTGGCAATAAATCAAACCAATCAATCCTGGGTAAAGTATGGAATTTCTCACCATATCAATGTCTCTTTTGGAAATAAGTGATCGCTGCCAGACCTCGTGTTTCAGCATTGCCATTTCCTCGTCTTTCACAGCTCTACCGATTAAGCACTCAGCTTCTTCACTCTATCATCATGTTACGATCATCCGTGTGTGTGGTAAGGAGATCATTCCTTGCAATGGAGATCAAATCTGTAGAGAGTGCCCCAAATGCTCTCTCAGCAAGGCTCTACAACAGCCGGAAGATGGCTTTACTTAGGAACTCGAATTATCTTACAATGAAGGACAACATACCATTTACTGCACCCATTACTTACACAGGGTTTCATTCGGAGCAGTCAGCATAGACTTGTGAGTGGGAGATCATGCTTCCCAAATGTGTTCGACCAGGAAGTTTGATGAGGACAGAGCGGTAGACGTAGTCTCTATGGATTTCAGTAAGGCCTTTGATAAGTTTCCACATGGCAGGCTGCTCAGGAAGGTTACATCACGTGGAATGCTGGGGTAACAGGCCAATTGGATACACAGTTGACTTGATGTTAGGAAGCAGAGAGTTGAGTGGATGGATGCTTGTCAGACAGGAGGCTGGGTCCATGGCTGTTTGTTATCTATTATTTGGTTGAGACTGTACAAGGTATGATTTGTAAGTGTGCAGATGATACTTAAGTAAGTGGGAGCATGATCAGTGAGGAAGTTTATCAGAAATTACAGCAGGACCTTAATCAGGTGGGGAGGGTCTTAAGGGTTGCAGTGGGCAGAGAGACCTTGGTGTTCAGGTGCACGGTTATCTAAGAGTGCAGTAACAGGAGACAGGGCAGTGAAAAACGCTTTTGGCACATTGGCCTTCATCAGGCAGGATATTGAGTCAAGAAGGTGGGAATTTATGTTGCAGTTACACAGGACTTTGGTAAGGCCGCACTTGGTGTATTGTGTTCAGTGTTTGTCACCTTGTTCTCGGGAGGATGTTCGAAATTAGAAAGAGTGCAGAAGAAATTTACAATGACGTTGCCAGGACCCAATGGTCTGAGTTCTAGGGAGAGGTTAGACAAGCTAGGACCTTTTCTTTAAGGGGGTCCTTATAGAGCTGTATAAGATCTCGAGGGGTATGGATAGGGTTAATGCTCTGCGTCTTTTTCCAAGTTTAGAGAATCGAGGACGAGAGGGGATCAGTTTAAGATTAGAGGGGAAGGAATAAAAAGGAACCTGAGGGACCACTTTTTTACAAAAAAGCTGGTACCTGGATAAGCTGCCAGCGGATGTGATTGGGTGGGGCGGGCGGGGTACATTAGCAACATTTCAAAAGCATTTGGATAAATATGTGGATAGGAAAGCACTGGAAGGATATGGGCCATCTGCAGGGAAATGGGGTTAGCGTGGACCGGCATTTACAAGGTAGAGTCGAACTCCTCTGTTAATTAAAACCAAACACTCCGAAAAGCTCGCCTCACCTCGTAAACTGTTAAAATATGAGTGACAGAGATCTCCGACATTCCAATATTTAAACAAAAATTAACAAGTTTATTTCTTAACTTTAACAGTGAACACTAAACAACAACTATTCACAAATATAAGCCCCTCTTCTCTTCGCTACTTGCAATCTAACTCCAACTCTGTAATCATATGCTGTTCCAACCACCCATATATTAAACATTTCAATCTCAATAACACACAGAATCCATCTTTCCCTCTGTGTTCACTCTTCCAGCTGCTTATCTACCTGGGTCATGTTTCTTTTATTACAAGTAGCTTTTACATGGACATGTATATTTGATAGAAAGTGTTTGAGATGGCCAGTTAGCACTCCTGCTCGACAGCAGTTACTCTGTTGTTGGATGGCAGTGGCTCTCCCTCAAGTTCCAAAATGCTGGGTTTATATACTTCGCATGGTACAATAATTCTCATAATTTGATTGCTTTCCAGGTGTCCAAACAATAATACACACATTCCATTGGCTTCTGGTATCCTAAGCGTTATTTAACCTCTTTGTTTGTATTCGAATTGTTGTCCAAACAGCAACCAAAACTGATGCATGCATTTCCCAGCTAATGGTGATATTTGGAACAGGCTGACCTTCAGCTGGCAACTGTGGCTGTACTTTCTATTCAGCAAAACCCTTTCTGTCTTAACCTGACATACTTTCGGCTTCATATACCTCCCCCTTCAGAAAAAAAACATGTCCCAGCAGAATGAAAAGATGGCTTCATTTCTTTCCCTCTAATTCTTAATCCCATTATTATGAATAGCAAAAGTATTAATCTCAGCTATACCATACCTATTAATTCTGCACACATATATAACTTTGCAATAAATCAAATCTTATCTAAACTTTTTCCTTTAAATCTGCGATAACACATCTGCTATCACATTTTAGGACCCACAGCATGTACATTTTGTAAGTTTAAAGTCGGTAAGATAAGACTACAATGGAATCGTCTCATATTCTGGTCTTTAAATATTCCAAAAAATGCGAGAGGTTTGACGTTGTCCACAATCATCTCTGACAATTTGTTTGTCATATAAACATTAAAATGTTGCTAGTCCAGTGCGAAACTTAATCATTCTTTTTCAAGAATGGAGATGTTGGGGTTTTTTTCTGGTGGATATTGAGTTTTTTCGACAAGTAGCCAATTGGCTATTCAATTTCATCATCACCTTTCTGTATCAATACATCTCCGAGCCGTATATCCTTAGTATCAAATACAATTTTCAAATGGTTTCAAAATATTTGGTGCAGCTCAAACTGGTGCGGTGATTAAACCAGCTTTAAAATTCTCAAATGCCTCCTGGCACTGTTCTGTCCACCACAATTCTGTGTTCTTCTTTAATACATCCATCAGTGGTGCCAATACACTGCTGAAGTTTGCTACAAACTTCCGATAGAATCCACTCAGTTCCAAAAAATCGAAACACCACTTGCTTTGAGGATGGTCGTGGAAATTCCTCAAATCCCTTCGTCTTCATGTTCCATGGGGTCAACTATCCATGTCCAATGTAATGTCCCATGAACGTCACCTCTGCCTTCGCGAAATCTGTTTTCTTTAAATTTATTACCAAGTTTGCTTCTTGTAATCGTTCAACATGCTCTGCCAACTGTAACATGTGAGCTTTCAATCACTTGCTAAAGATCACTACATCATGCAGATAAACTTGTGGCAATACTAATACGTCATCCCCACGGGAAATCGTCATAGTTTCGGAGTTTTTATCTGCCACCTGCATCACTCTATACTGTGCCCTCTTCAGGTGCTGTTTGGGTAACTCACCTACTCCATCCAATCTCTCACTCACCTCAGATACATAATCCAAGTGTGAGACCTCCGACTTCGTTCCTGTCAATTTATATTTAATTAATTTCAAAGGGCCTCTCCCTTCATGTTCGAATATTAACTCAAAGGAAGTAAAATGAGTTGATAAATTTGGGGCGTCTCTCATGGCAAACAATATAATGAGACGCTTTTATTCCAATCATTTGGGTAGTTCTGACAGTACGCTGTTAATATTGTCTTCAGCATCTAATGCCATCTTTTCAAGACTCCCTGGGATTCGGCAAGGGATGCACTTGATTTAAACTGCTGTGTGCTTAAGCTATCCATGACGCACTTAAACAGCCGCACGATAAAATGAGATCTTTGTTCTGACTGAATCACATTGCATAGCCCACAGCGAGTAAAGAAAGCTACCAACTCCTCCACCTCCCTTTTTGCCTTTACACTCCATAATGGAATTATCCCTGGAAATCGGGTAGACACATTCATTATGATCAGCAGATATTAGTTTCCAATTTTATTTTAGAAAGGGGAGCTCCACAATTAATCATAACCCACGTGAAAAGGTTTCTTCGAATACAGGATTTGGAAACAAATGTGCTGGTTTTAATACTGCTTCTGACGTCCCTATCATTTGGCGTGTATGACATGTAAAACAAAAATTATCCACGTCATTGTGCATTCCAGGCCATGAGAAATGCTTTAGCCTGAGTCTTCCGTATATCAACTCCTTTGGCTTTTTCTTTCGGTTTTCTTTCCTGTTGTAACTTATGACAGTGGGATCTTGTTACTACACAGCATGGAAAAATCTCTGCGTATTTTTCTTTCAATTACCCAGTTCCCTGCTCTTTCTTTGGCTTCTGCACCACAAGGTGTGTCTCTCCCACCTTGGATCTAGCTAAATCATTCCCAAAAACAAACTGTATTCCTGGAACTATCACTCTGTCACTCACTCTCACGGTTTCTTCCCCAATCTTGATTTGGCACTCCAACCAAATGTTACACGGGGAATGCTTAATTTCGGTCCCCATTCCACAAATTATCATACTGTTGAGTAACATGTCAGAAAGAGTGAAAATACTTCCATCTCTTACTATTAGAGGCGGAGGGAACGTGAGTATCGCAGATGCTGGAGATCAGAGTAGAAAAGTGTGGGGCTGGAAAAGCACAGCAGGCAGGCAGCATCCGAGGGACAGGAGAGTTGACGTTTCAGGCATATGTCCTTCATCAGGAAAGTGGGGGGAAAGGGACGGGGAAAGCGATTGAGAATTAAATAGGAGGGTGGGGTGGAGCTGGATGGAAGGTAACTTGGAAGGCGATCAGTAGATGCAGGTGATGTCTGATGGTGAATGGTCGGAGAGGAGGGTAAAGTGGATAGGCGGTAGGACAGCTGGAACCCTCAAACTATACAGCATCAACGTTGACTTCACCAATTTCCAAATCTCATCGCCCCCAGCCTCAACCCAGATCCAACATTTGAACTGAGCACTGCCCTCTTGAACTGTCCTAACTCTCCATTTTCATTCCCATCTATCCACTCCACCTTCCCCTCCGACATATCACAATCACTCCCACATATATCTTCCTATTGCCCTCCCAGTGACTCTCCCGCCAGCCCAGCTTCTACCCTCCTATTTATCTTTCAGCTCTCTTGACCCTCCGCCACATTTCTGACGATGGTCTTATGCCTGATGTGTCGATTGTCCTGCTCTTCGAATGCTGCCTGATCTGTTGTGCCTTTCCGGCCCCTGACTTCTCAACTATGAGAGACGGAGCAGATCCCGTATCTTGGAAAATTATAACTCCTTTCCTCCCCCACAACCCGTTTTTCCTTAGTAAGGTTTATCTACAGAGTTGAATTATTTATAGAGATCAGGCATTGACTCCGTACGCCGCCCCTGCCTCGGCTGTGCACTCTCCTGCAGCTCCTCGGCTCCATTTGGGGTCTCCTTTACCAGGTTCACTAATTTCACTGGCTTAGCCTCTTTTACCACATCTTTTCCCAAAGTATCTTCGTTCAATGACCAGCATTGTGTGTCTCAGCTTACTGCAGTGAAAGCTCCTTCTCACAGTGCCCTTCTTAAACCATCGGCATTGTAATTTTTATATGTTCCACTACGTTATTGTAAGAACACCTGAGGCCTCTCACTTCCTTTCAACCCCTTGGACTTGTTTTTTCACCAATGGTGAACGATTGCCAGTGTGCTTTACTCTATGTTTAGCAGTGTAGGATCTCCCCTTCTCCCAATTTGTATCCCTCACAGGATGAAATTCCTCCCAGAGGCTAACGTTCTTCTCATACACCAATGCATATTTACCTGCCATTTCTGCCGTGCTTCTCACTTCTTGAACTTTCTGTTCATTCACATGAATTTTTACCAGCTCTGGAAGTGAGTCTTTAAACTCCTCCACCAGAATAAACTCCCTTCGAGCCTCACAGGCCTTATCCATTTTTAAGGCCAGCAACCATCTATCAAAATGACAATGTTTAATTCTTTCAGACTCAATATAACTCTGACTTGGTTCCGTCTCTATATTTCGGAACCGTTGTCTATATTCTTCTAGTACCAATTCGTAAACACTCAAAATAGCCTGTTTGACATCTGCATAAACTCTTGCTCTCTCATGTGACAGCACTGCACATACCACCCAAGCTGTACCCACCAGCCTAGTCTGAACTAGCATTACCCATAGGTTCACTGGGCATGCCATCTGCCGAGCCAATTTTGCAAATGAAATAAAAAACGGTTTTGGCATTTTTCGCAACGAAATATGGCAATGTATTAATATCCCTACGTTCTCTCTTCATCTTCATCTTGCAAAGTTAATTTTCTTATCTAATTCCAAACTTTTGAATTTCAAATTCTCCCTCTCTTCCTTTTTTCTGTCTTTGTCTATCTTCTCTCTCTCTTTCTGTCTCACTCTTTATCTTCTAACTCCAGTTGCCATATTTGCAATTTAAGTTTTTTCTAACTCGACTGCAGTTTCCTGCTTCTCTGATGCACCAAAGTGCTTGACCAACTCCATTATGATTACAGCTTTCCTTTTGTCTCTCGTGAAACCCAATTCTATTATACATGTTAATTCTAAAAAGTATGCCCTTCCTTTATCTTTCTACACTTTCTTGGCAAATTTCGGGACCATCTTCAAACCTCAGAACCTCTTTAGTAATATTAAAAGCCATTTCTTTTAATTTAACCAACCACAAGGAAACAAAATTAAATGAATTTTCTCACCTGTTTTATTTGAAGATCTAGGTCATTAACTGCCAAGTGTTGGAATCTGCTGGGACCTTTTGTACCCCATCTGTTCAAATCTGTCTAAATCCCATACGACATGCCCTCAAACTGTTACGATGTCGATGTTGAACTCCCCTGTTAATTAAAACTACACACCCAGGGAACCTCACCTCACCCCGTAATCTGTTAAAACATGAATGACAAAGTAGTCGAAAATTCTACTATTAAGAGAAAATTAACAATTTATAAGTACGTATGTTAACTCGCTGAGCATGAAGGTTTGTTTTCAGATGTTTCGTCACCATGACTAGGTAACATCATTAGTGAGAGTTTCTGGTGACGCACTGGTGGCATGTCTGATCTTTCTATTTCTAGGTCTTGGTTTCTTAAGGTGGGTGATGTCATTTCCAGTTTTTTGTTCAAATGAAGGTAGATAGGATCTAAATTGATGCGTTTGTTCATGTACTTCTGGCTAGAATGTTATGCTTCTAAGAACTTTCGTGCGGGTCACTGAGTACAGGGCTGATGGGTGAATGGCTCTCAGTGAGAATTGGGGAACAGACAGCAGAATTGCATTGCAGATATTGCAGCTAGAAACTGCGTATTCATGTAGTGCTGTAGTCCACAGCAGCGGGAGAAGCAGACATGCATTCAACCACAATCTGTAACTTTTTGCCAGGGTAACACCTCAGTCTGCCATTACCATCAACGACATGACGAGTGACGAGTGTGGATGAACATGTCAGAATCAGAATCACATGAACCTTAAACTGATGCTAACTCATTAAAACTACCGTACTTGACCAACCGATCTGAACGAAGCCCTGCAGTCCTGCCACAATTCAGTCATAAATGGTGATGGACGATTAAACAAATGACTGGAGTAGAGGGCTCCACAAATATTCCTATCCTAAATAATGGAACAGACCTGCACATCAGTGTAAAAGAGAAGGATGCTTTACCTGCATCATCCTCTGCCAGAAGTGTTGAGTCGATGATACATCTCACCCTCATCATGATACCCACAGAATCACAGATGCCAGTCTTCAACTAATTCGATTTGTTGCATGTGAGATGAAGAAACAGCTGAACACAATAGATACGACAAAGGCAATGGGTCCTGACACCATTTCTGCAATCGGACTGAAGCTTTGTGCTGCACAACCACCCGTGTCCCTGGGGAAGCTGTTTCATTGTAGCTCCAACTCTGACATCTTCCTGGCAATGTGGAAAATTACTCAGCAATGTCCATTCCCCTAAGAGGGGAACAATTACAATCTGACGAATTATCACCCACTCAGTCCCATCACGACAGTCAAATCGGTGGGAGTTGTTTTTCACAGAGCTGTCAAGCAGCACAGAAATAACCTGCGCAGTGTGGTTTCTGATAGATCTCCATGTGGAGATAGTGTTGTGGAAATGTCACTGGATTACTAATCAAGACCAGGCTCATGCTCTGGCAGCGGGTGAAAGTGAAAAACAATTAATATAATATCGAGATATAAAAGCTGGTGTCAGTAACAGTGACCTTAAATCCAATATCGATTGTAAACAGAATTTCCTTCTCCAATATACTTTTCGGAAGTGAATCTCCCGTGATTTCCTGGGCTGGCCCAAAACTGACTCCAAAGACTCTGACATATGATAAACATTTCAATGGTCTCTGAAACGGCCAATCAAGGCACTCATTTGTATCAAACTACTCCGAGGTGTGAAAGGATGAAACCGGACAGAACATCCGTCCTCAGCATCAGTGTCGGAAAGGGAATGGGAACACAGTCCTGTCGGCTCTGCAGAGACCTCCTTCCTAACATCTCAGAGCTTGTGACAACATTTACCGAACTTTCCCACAGACTGCACAGAAACAGCGGGAAAGGAGTCGGTCATACAAGACATTGAGCCTCCACCATTCTATTTCATGGAAAGAAATCTCCTCAATGCACTTACCCCACATGATTTATATATCTGTTAATGTGAGTAACCTTGGGAAGGTATTAAATAGGAAGTGCAGTCGTACGTTTGGTTCATCGAGTGTGCTACCCAATTCGATGTAATGATGCTTGACCCTTCATTTCCACACCGTACCCCTGCTCTCCCATCATCCCTTTACTGTCTCTGCAACCTTATAATCAGTGTTTCGGTTTCCAGGTGCGAGCGAATTCCCCATGGTCACCAGTCTGTGAGTGCAGCCAGTTATTCTCATCTCAATGCAGTGTGACCTGCCTGTATCTAATTCTGTGGCCCATTGTTTTAGACGTCCCAGACAGGGGAACAATCATCTCTGCTTCAATTCTGTCTCACCCTGTCAGAGTTTTGTATATTTCACTGAGATCTCCACCTATTTACCTAAACCCTATTGAGTACTGGCCCAGTCACCTCAAACTCTGTTCCCACAACAAGCCTGTCATCCCAGAGATCAGTCTGGTTATCCTTCACTGCTCTCCGTCAATGTCAGTTTTGTCCTTTATTAGGTGAGGAGAATAAAAACTCCACATAATGCTGCACAATGTTCGGGATGATGTCTCACCAAGGCCCTGTACAGCTGCAGTAATACACCCTTCCTCCTGGACTCAAATTCCTCCTGAAATGCAAGTCAACACATTATTTATTTTCTTCACAGCGTTCTGTTCCTGCAATATTGCTATCAGCGACTGGTACACAAGATGCGCAACCTTTTCAATGTTACGGCTCCCCACTTGGTGGGTCTGTGTACACTGGTCAGCGTGCCAATGCCATGCCCAGTATTGAATTCTGGTTACAGAACTCACTGCAGTGCAGGGGCCTCAGAAGTTTAAGCAGAAGGAAACAAAAACAAGGAGCATATGTCCCTTTGTAAATCAACATGTTTCCACCAATCCTTTTCAAATGGTAGGCTGCCAATTTATCGTTTCCACCAAAGGGCACACTATAACGTCTATCCACATTGTTCTCTATCTGTCACGTCTTTACCCTTTCACTCCACTTGTATTCGTCTTCTTGGTGCATTTTTGTATCTTCCTTCCCCACTCACAATCCCACATTCGTTAGTGCTGTCAGCAGGCTGGGATATATTGTATCTGATTCCCGCAACCAAATTTTTAAAGGGCATTGTGAATAGCTGGACCCTGAGCACCGATCCCTGTGACACCTCAGCAACCGTCCTCTGTTAATTTCTATTTATGTATTTCGTCAATCTGGGGGTCACTGGCTGGGCCAGAATTTATTGCCTGTCCCTCGTTGCCCTTGAGAAAGTGGTGGTGAGCTGCATTGTTGAACGCTGCAGTCCACCTGCTTCGTTGACCTCCAATGTCATTAGGAAGGGAATCCCAGGATTCAGACCCTGCGACTGTGAAGGGGCGGTGATACATTTCCAAGTCAGGATGGTGAATGGCTTGGACGGGAAATTAAAGATGATGGTGTTTCAAGACATCTGCAGCCCTTGTGCTTCTAGATAGACGTGGTCGTGAGTTGGGAAGATGGTCTCTGATGATTTTTGGTGAATCATTTCATTGCAGCATGAAGATGGTAAAACACTGCAGCAGCTGCGCGTTGATGGTGGAGCATTGTGGGTGAAGGGACAGTCAAACTGGTTGCTTTGTCCTGGATGGTATAAAGCTTCTTAAGTGTTGTTGGGGCTGCAGTCATCCATGCAAATTGGGGGTCTTTTATCGCGCTTCGAACTTATGAATTGTAGATGATGGACAGACATTTGGAAGTCAGGATTTGAGTTACTCGCCGCAGTATTCCTAGCTTCTGACCTGCTCTTTTAGTTACTGTATTTATGTGGTGAGTCCAGTGAGTTTCTGAGCAATGGTTACCCACCAGGACTTTGATATTGGGGGATTCACTGATAGTAACACCATTGAGTTCGAAGGGACAGGTTAGATTGCATTTTGTTGGTGATGGTCACTGTCTGGCATTTGTGTGGCCTTGGATATTACTTACCACTTGTCAGCCTGGATACTGTCCAGATCTTGTCTCATTTGGACATGGTCTGCTTCAGTGTCTGAGGAGCCACAATTGTTGTAGAACATTGTACAATCATTGACGAACATCCCCACTTCTGACCTGAAAATGGAGGGAAGGGAATTGATGAAGCAGCCCTGAAGAAGTTTTCAGCAGAGGCCACTGCTTTTCCTGCAGCTGAGTAGACTGACCTTTTTCAACAATGACCATCGTCCTTCGTGTCAGGTATTATTCTAACCAGCGGGGTGTTGTCCCGACACACATTGATTCCAGATTTCCTAAAGCCCCTTAATACCACACTTAGTCGAAGGCAGCCCTGATTCAAAGGGCTATCATTCTCATCCCACCACTGGAATTCAGCTATCGTGTACATGTTTAAACCGAGGTAATTAGGTCAGGAGCTGTGTGACCCTGGGGAAGTCCAACCTTGGCATCATTGATCAGGGTATTTCTGAGCAAGTGCTGCTTAAAAGCACTGACTCCTTCCACCACTTTCATGATGATCGAGAGTAGAATGATGTGGTGGTAATTGGCCCGATTGGATTTGTTCTGCTTTTTATATGCAGGAGAAACTTGGGGTTATTTTCCACATAATGGGGAAAAGCCATTGTTGTAACTGTATTGAAACAGTTTGGCTAGGGCAGTGGCAAGTTATGGAGCACACGTTTTCGGTACGCTGGCCAGAATGTTGCCCTTTGGAATATCCAGTATCTCCAAACGTTTCTGGATATCGTGTGGACTAAATAGAATTGGTTGATGACTGATAACGATATCGCTGCAGACCACTGGAGGAGTCTGAAATGGATCACCCACTCAGCACTTCTGACTGAAAATTGTTCCGAATGAATCAGCCTTATCTGATACACTGAAGTGCTGGGCTGTTCCATCATGGAGGAAGGGGTTACTTGTGGAATCTCTTCCTCTAGTGAATTGTTTAATTGCCCCCAAGGTTTCTCGTCCAGGTGTCAAAGGACTGCAGAGCTTAGATCTGATCCTTTGCTTGTGGGATCACTTAGCTCTGTCAATCACTTACTGCTTATGCTGTTTGGCACGCTAAATGTCCTCTTTGGTGGCTTCAATAGGCTGACACCTCATTTTCAGGTTTGCCTGATGCTGCTCCGAGCCGTCCTGCACACTCCATTGAACTAAGTCCAAAGATGTGCAGGTTAGGGTGAATTGGCCATGCTAAATTGCCCGTAGTGTTAGGTAAGGGATAAATGTAGGGGTATGGGTGGGTTGCGCTTTGGCGGGTCGGTGTGGACTTGTTGGGCCGAAGGGCCTGTTTCCACACTGTAATGTAATGTAATCTAATCTAATGTTGATCCTCTGCATTGATGGTAATTGTTGCGAGGGGGATATGCCAGGCCATGAGGTTGTGTGGCTGTACAATTCTGCTGCTATTGATGATCCACACCACCTTATGTACACCCATACTTGAGCTGTTCGAATTCTGCTCTATTTAGCACCGTGATAGTACCACCCAAAATGGTGGACGCTATTCTCAATGTGAAGGTGTGACTTTGTCTTCACAATGACTATGCGGTTGCCGATCTTGCTGATACTGTCATGGAAATCCTCCACCCAGAGTACATCTTGCGTCCGTGCTACCCTCAGTGCTTCCTCCAAGTGTTGATCAACATGGAGGAGTACTGATTCATCAGTAGAGAGAGGTGGTACATGGTAATCATCAGGAAGTTTCCTTTCCTATGTGTAAACTACCGCCATGACACTTCATGGGATATGGAGTCACTGTTGTGGACTCCCAGAGCAATTCCCTTCCAACTGTGCTGCCACTTCTGCTGTATCTATCCTGCTGATGAGACAGAAGATATACGGGGAAGGTGATGGGGTGTCTGGGATATAGTCATACTCACAGAATCATATCTTACAGACAATGTCAAGCTGTTGCTTCACGGGTCTGTTTATTTCAATTCACTGTTTCCTGCCAGCTGTCCAATTCTAGAAACATGTCCATATATTATCCTCAATCCACTAAGATTTAGACCAAAAGACATAGAAGTGGAAGTAAGGCCATTCGGCACATCGAGTCCACTCCGCCATTTAATCATTGCTGATGGGCATTTCAACTCCACTTACCAGCATTCTCCCAGTAGCCCTTAATTCCTTGTGACATCAAGAATTTATCGATCTCTGCCTTGAAGACGTTTAGCGTCCCGGCCTCCACTGCACTCCATACCAATGAATTCCACAGGCCCACCAATCTCTGGCTGAAGAAATGTCTCTGCATTTCTGTTCTGAATTGACCCCCTCTAATTCTAACCCGTGTGCCCACGGGTCCTAGTCTCCACTACTAACAGAAACAATTTCCTAGCGTCCACCCTTTCTGAGCCATTTATTATCTTGTAAGTTGACATTAGATCTCCGCTTAACCTTCTAATCTCCAATGTGTACCATCCCAGGATCGTCAGCCGTTCCTCGTATGTTAGACCTACCATTTTTGGGGTCATCTGTGTGAATCTCCGTTGGACACGGTCCAGTGCCAGTATGTCCTTCCTGAGGTGTGGGGACCGAAACTGGACACAGTACTTCAAATGGGGCCTAACTGGAGCTTTATAAAGTCTCAGTAGCACATCGCTGCTTTTATATTCCAACCCTCTTGAGATAAATGACAACATTGCATTCTCTTTCTTAATCACAGACTCAACCTGCATGTTTACCTTTAGAGAATCCTCGACTAGCACTTCCAGATCCCTTTGTACTTTGGCTTTATGAATTTTCTCACCGTTCAGAAAGTAGCCCATGCTTGTATTCTTTTATCCAAAGTGCAATACCTCGCAATTGTTCACATTGAATTTCATCAGCCATTTCCTGGACCACTCTCCCAAACTGTCTCGATCCTTCTGCAGCCTCCCCACTTCCTCAGTACTACCTGCCTGTCCACCTAATTTCGTATCATCGGCAAACTTCGCTAGAATGCCCCCAGTCCTTTCATCCAGGTCATTAATATATAACGTGAACAGCTGCGGCCCCAACACTGAACCCTGCGGGACACCGCTTGTCACCGGTTGCCATTCTGAAAAAGAAACTTTTATCCCAACTCTCTGCCTTCTGTCAGACAGCCAATCCTCAATCCATGCCAGTAGCTCCTTTCGAACACCATGCGCCCTCACCTTACTCAGCAGCCTCCCGTGTGGCACCTTATCAAAGGCCTTTTGGAAGTCTAGATAGACCACATCCACTGGGTTTCCCTGGTCTAACCTACTTGTCACCTCTTTAAAGAATTCTAACAGGTTTGTCAGGCACGATCTCCCCTTACAAAATCCATGTTGCCTTTTTCTAATCCGACCCTGCTCTTCCAAGAATTAAGAAACCTCATCCTTAAAGATGGATACTAGAATTTTACAAACAACTGAGGTTAGGCTAATTGGCCTATAATTTTCCACCTTTTGTCTTGATCCTTTCTTGAACAAGGGGGTTACAACAGCGATCTTCCAATCATCCTGGACTTTCCCTGACTGCAGTGACTTTTGAAAGATCTCAAACAACGCCTCCGCTATTTCTTCAGCCACCTCCCTCAGAACTCTAGGATGTAGCCCATCGGGACAAGGAGATTTATGAATTTTAAGACCTTTTAGCTTTTCTAGCACTTCCTCTTTTGTAATGGCAACCATACTCAACTCTAACTCCTGACTCCCTTCAATTGTTGGGATATTACTCATGCCTTCCACTGTGAAGACTGACGCAAAGTACTTATTAAGTTCTCCAGCTATGTCCTTATCTTCCATCACTAGCCTTCCAGCATTAGTTTGAAGTGGCCCAATGTCTACTTTTGCCTGTCGTTTGTTTCTTATGTATTGAATGAAACTTTTACTATCATTTCTAATATTACTGGCTAGCCTACCTTCATATGTGATCCTCTCCTTCCTTATTTCTCTCTTTGTTATCCTCCGTTTGTTTTTTGAGCCTTCCCAATTTTCTGACTTCCCAGTGCTCTTGGCCACTTTATAGGATCTCTCTTTTTCTCTGATCCATTTCCTGACTTCCTTTGTCTCCATGGCTGTCTAATCCCTCCCCGGATAATCTTTCTTTTCTTGGGGATGTACCTCTGAACTGTGTCGTCAATTATATCCTCAAACTCATGCCATTTTTTGCTCTACTGTCTTCCCTGCTACGCTCTGCTTCTAGTCGATTTTCGTCAGTTCCTCTCTCGTGCCCTCATAATTACCAATATTTAAGTGTAACACCATTACATCCGGTTTTGCCTTCTATCTTCCAAACTGCAGACTGAACTCTACCATATTATGATCGCTGCTTCCTTTGTGTTCCCTTACTTTAAGATATTTTATAATGTCTGGTTCATTACATAGCACTCGGTCCGGAATAGCCTGTTTCCTTGTGGGCTCCATGACAAGCTGTTCCAAAAAGCCATCCTGTAAGCATTCCATGAATTCCCTTTCTTTGGATCCACTGGCAACATTATTTACCCAGTCCGCCTGCATATTGAAGTCCCCCATGATCATCGTGACCTTGCCTTTCTGACATGCTTTCTCTATTTCTCGGTACATGTTGCACCCCGGTCCTGACCACTGTTCGGAGGTCTCCACATACCTCCCATTATGTTTTTTTTTGCCTTTGTCATTTCTCAATTCCACCCACACAGACTCCACATCATCCGACCCTATGTCATTCGGTGCCATAGACTTAACGTTGTTCTTAACTAACAAGGCAACCCCGCCTCCTCTGCCCACCTCCCTGTCTTTTAGATAAGTTGTAATCCTTGGATGTTTAACGTCCAGTCCTGAACCCCCTGCAACCTCGCCTCTGTGATGCCCATCACATCATAATCATTCACGATGATCTGTGCCGTTAGTACATCTACTTTGTTACGAATTCGACGAGCATTCAGGTAAAGTGCCTTAATGCTAACTTTCTTATCATTAGAGATATTGGAAGTCATAAGATGTCCTAAGTTATCCTTCCTTTTTGCAGCATTTCTAGTCTGCCTCAAGCTGAAATCCACCTGCACACATGCAATCCTGCTGCATATCTTTCCATTTAACTCCATACTCCATGTCGCTTTCACTTTCCCTTCTCCCGAATTCAGAAGTTTAAAGTCTTACTGACCACCCTATTTATCCTCTTCGCTAGAATATTGGTATCAAATCCGTTCAGGTGGAGACCGTTCCAACGGTACAGATCCCGCAGGGTCCAAAACTGATGCCAATGCCCTATGATATGGAATCCGTCTTTCCCACACCAATCCCTTAGACATGTGTTTACTTCCCTAATTTTCTTATCCCTATGCCAATTGGCACGTGGCATGGACAGTAATCCGAAGATTATGACCCTTGAGGATCTGTACTTCAATTTCCTTCCTAGTGCTTGATTATCCCCAAGCAAGTCCTCCACCCCAGCTTTGACTATTTCGTTAGTCCCAACGCGGACCACAACAACTGGATCCTCCCCCTCCCGCTCCAACCTCCTTTCAAGCCGGTCGCAGATGTCCCATACCTGCAGATGTCCCGCAGTTTGATATTTCAAACTGGGCTTGGAGCTTTACAAAGGTTTTTCTAAAAATCCACGTGTTTTACACACATTGCTTCTCTTTCATTTGTTTATCAGTCTGTTTCTCAAACATAATTCCCATTTCATAAATCTAATTAGTGTTGTCTATGACCATTACTTTCAGCCCCAATATTTTCTCCTAAACCATTTACTTACTATGTTCTATGCTCCATGTACTCTATCATTTTCCCACACCAGACTTAGTTTTCCTTGTATTTTTATAAAGTTCAGTGAAGTCAGAACTGAATTAGTGGCTTCATATTTCTGCCATTTCCCTGTTCCTCATTCAGCATTCTCTGGTTTAAAAGTGTAATAAAACTGCACTTGTTTTCTCATGTTTCTCACATTGATATGATCTAACAAGTTATTACAGTTCATTCTTATAACCCGTGTGAATATAGTCTTCAGAAACTCATCACTTCCTGCCTTAAACTTATCCATAATTAACCTTCCACACCATTCATTCAAAGGAGCATAGATTTTGTGCCAACAGAAGTACACCACGATCTATATTCGTCCCACTTTCCTACAGCAGGCCTAGAGACTGTAATGATATGACACTTCCAACCGCTTAAGCAAGTACGTTTTAACGATTGTAAGGTTACCCATGATAATTCCCCTCTCAGGAAGTAATCCCAGAACCCAACACCCTCTCGGTGAAAATAAGTTTAAATCCTTTCTGAACCTCTAACTTTTTAAAAGTGTGCTCCTTTGTTCTTGATCTCTGACTAAAAGGAACAGTTGCTGTCTATCAACCATGTCTGTGTCGCTCATAATCTTTTCCTTCTGAATCACGGATCCCTCAGCTTTCTCTGCTCGCAAGTAAACAACCCGAGTTTATCCAGCCTCTCTCCGCAGCTGTTATGCTCCATTCCAGGGAATATGCTGATGAATCACCTGTGCACCCTCTCCAGTACAGTCACATCCTTCCTGGACTGTGGCTCCCAGAACTACGCGCACTACTCCATTTTGGCTGAACCAAAGCCCTGTATTGCTCTTATAATCCATGCCCTGATTCGGAAACACAACACCCAAGGTCCAATTCTTCACTGGCGCAGCAGGTCAGGCATCATCCAAGGAGCAGGAGAATCGACGTTTCGGGCATGAGCTCTTCTATATGCCCGAAGCGTCAATTCTCCTGATCCTTGGATAATGACTGACCTGCTGCACCTTTCCAGCAACGCATTTTCAGCTCTGATCTCCAGCATCTGCCGTCCGCACTTTCTCCCCTATTCTTAACTAGTCCATTAACCTGTCCAGTCACATTCAGGGATGTGTGGAGAAGCACACACTGAGGTTGCCAGTGTGCTGCCATTTATTGAGTCTTCCCTGCCTGATTCCTTCTCCCAAAGTGCATCACCTCATATTTATCAGTGTTACATTCTATCTGCCGTTCATCTGCCCATCCGACCATTCCACCTGCATCTTCCTGTAACCTAAGGCCTTCCTCCTCACTGCTAACCACCCTGCCAATCTTTATTTCAAACATACACTTTCTCATCACACCTCCCCCACTCTCCACCTAGCCCCCACCGCATTCACATGTACTTTTTTTTTAATGAATAACACCAACAATAAGGGACACAGCACTGATCCCTGTTGTACACGAGGAGATACTGGTCTCCAGTCACACAAACAGCTTTCTAACACTACCCTGTGCCTCCTGCCACTAAGACAATTTTAGTTGTAACTTGTTACGTTTTGCGTCATATTGTGAGATTTTAATTTATTTTTCAGTTTCCCAGATGGAAATTTGTCAATGGCCTTCCTAAAAAAACAAAACAGTCGACCTCCTCAAATTAATTGAATGAAACGCATTGGATGTGACTTCCTTCTATTAAAGTCATGGTGATTATCTCCAGAAGTTTCCTTAACGGTGATCTAATACTCGCTCGTCTATAGTTACCTGGTCCAACTCTCCCATCCTGACTGTGAAGTGGAATCGTATTAGCAGTGCTCCAGTTCTCTGGCACCTCCCGTATGGTCAGATTCTAATTAAAATATGCATTCAGGGTCTTTCCTCCCTTGACCCCAACATTCAATACAGTGAGCTTTCCACATGGTAGTTCATGGCCGAACATCTCCTCCATGCAATTTCCCCATACAGTGTTCATATCCCATAATATCTTTAAACATTGTGAAATATAAACCGAGAACAAACGTAGTGCTTTCGGCCCATCAAGTTTGCTCCTCTATTCAATAATCACGCAGTTCTTTGATAACGTTTGTGTTTTAAATGCGATTTGACTGTTTTCTATAAAATGAACGATCATCCCTGCTTCCAATCTGTCTCACACTGTCAGAGTTTGATATATTTCAATTATATCTCCACTCATTTTCCTAATACGTATGAAATACAGGCCCAGTCACCCCAATACTCTGGTCCCACAACAGGCCTGTCCTCCCAGAGATGTGTCTTGTAATCCTCCACTGCTTTCGCTCAATGTCAGGTTTCTCCTTTACTAGGCAAGGAGATCAAAACTGTACACAATACTGCACAAATGTTCGAGATGGGGTCCCACTCAGGTCCGGCACAGCTGCAGTAATTGACCCTTACCCCTGTATTCAAATCCCCCTGTAATGAAGGTGAATACACCAATTATCTGAATACCTGCTTTCTACTCCTGCAGTATTACTTTAATTGACTCTTGTACAGGGAGATACAGATAGTTTTCAATGTTACAGCTCTCCACTTGCTGAGTCTATAATCACTGTTCAGCGTGCCAATGCCATTCCCAGTATTAATTTCTGGCTTCAGAAGTCACTGCCTTACATGGACTCAGAGGACTGCACAGAAATAAAACAAAAATGCAGCTAAAGTTCATTTATAGATCAACATTTTTCTACCACTCCCTTTGTAAATGATAGGCTGCCATTCTATTGTTCCCATCAAAGTGCACATCTCACCTCTCCCATTGCTCTCCATCTACCACGTATTTGCCCTGTCATTCCAATTGTCTCAACTGCATGACCTCACACTCAGAATCCTCTCCAATACTTTGCCCAAAGCTGTAATTCCCAGGATTATTCCTATTCCCTTTCCTTAACAAGGGATTAATATTTGTCGCCCCCCAATGATACGGCAGTCCTTCAGTGGACAGTGAGGATGCAAAGATCATCGCCAAAGGCGCCACTTCCCGTGATAAGCTCGGGTGCTTCCTGTTTGACCCAGGAGATTTACCTATCCTTATATTTGTACTTCAAGCAATCTGCACTTCACCTCACATTGTCTACTCCCTGCCCAACCAATTGACTGTTTGACTGATTTCCATTTCAGGGACGCCCTCCTGAGCAAGTACAGTTCACAATATCCTGTGAATCACGGAATGGAAAAAATGTAAAGGCACCAATGACTTCCTGATGAAGGGCTTCTGCACATAGTTTTCACTATCCAGCTCTTCGGGATTCTGTTGCTTTACCAACACCACACTTTTCGACTTTTATCTGCAGCAACTGCAGTCCTCATTTCTCCATTATTGAGGGCTGCCTCCTCTGCACACTGAACAGGGAATTAATCAACAGGGAATCATTGCATCTTTGCATGTGGAGCTGACTGCTCAGTACTAGAATGTTGCATTTGATGAATACATTAATTTAAAAAGCAATTACACTTTCACAGTTCAGGAGTTACAGTTTGTTTCATGGATTATGCAGCTTGATAACAACCAGTAAACGATTGATGAAATCCGAGTTACAGTGTATTCCACGTCCAAAATTCCAGGCTGATGTTCTTTACCTTAATGTTGGGAATATTATTAGATAGACAGATGTGATAATGGAACAAGGTGACATGTGGAAGTGGTACATTTTTGCCATCAGAGAGAGGTGTCTTAGGAAGGTCAGGGCTGACAACTCAATATTCTGTGGTACAACAACGAGAGGCAGGGCAGGAGAGGGGAAAAAGAGGAGGCGGGATTGCATTGTTAATAATGGAGTCAATGACTGCAGGAAGGAGGGAGGATATCTTGGATGAATCTTCTCATGACGCTTTGTGTGTAAACCATGACAGACACACTGCTGTGGATATATCATAGAACACAGAAAAGGAAATACAGGAGCAGATATAAACTCAATTTACAAATATTCAGAATGGAATTAAAAACATATAGATATGCTTCAACAGTTCTAAAGTGAGCTGGTCAATGGAGATCCCAGAAGAGTAGCGAACGTATAGGGATAACCTCAAGAAAGTAAGTAGAATAGCAAAAATGGGAATGATAAAAACATTAGCTGGCAATATTTTAAAGACTTCAACGACATTTTATCGGTGTATTAAGGGTAAGAGGGTAACAAGACAAAAATTGCGTGTATTAGGGACCGAGGAAGCAGCCTATGTACAGAACCAGAGAATATGTTAAACACGTACGACATATTGGTCTTTGCTTTGAAGAAGCAGTTCCTGGATTCACTGCCAGTTCCTGACAGAGTGTCTTTGAGCAGATTGACACAGATGCTGAGAAAGAATTGAAAGTTGATGCAGGACTAAAAGTGGTATAAACGCTAGATCCGGATGTACTGCAAATTAGACTAACGTGGAAGATGAGGGAGGAGATTACAGGCGCTTAATTTTTTTTTTGTTTGTTTTGCCTCTGGCCACAGAGGAGGTGTGATTGAACAGGACAAAATTGAATGAAAGTTCAACTTCCCTGCAGATTGTTAGAAAATATCCATGGGGACTAAAGATCACCAAGTCTCACATCAATGGGAGGGAAACCATTGTGCAAAATTGTGAAGGCTGCTTTGCCTGGATCACTAAATATCTTTAAGGCTGAGATGGACAGATTTTTAAACAAGGGTGACACCTGTTCTTATTAGAACGACAGCAAAGACCAGAGGAATGCGACAATGCCGATTAGCTGTCAGGGTTAAGATTTGCATCAGCGCAGTCAACACTACCAGAGGGAAGACCTCAGCAACACATCTTCCATGGGCACACATGAACCTGGTGTCAAAGAACGCTTAAGGGTTACTGTAAAGAAGGTGGAGGAATGTGCACCTGTCGATCGGACTGTGTCCCTCAAGAAGAGTCTGCTCGAGTGCTGCAGGTTTGGCGCAGCAAACGTGTACTGCCTGCAGGATTTCCCTGGGGCAGGCTATTTCGATGTGACCTTCTGGAGCGTGAAGAATTGCGAGCATCTCGTGAAGGTGTTGAAAGAGAAGGACTCGGGGGGGGGGTCTGTTCTCCATCTGATCGGTGGTCCCATTGTATGTGCTTCCTGCACAGAGGAGTAGTGTTGTTACAATTCATATGTACAATCCCACGTCCCAGCTGCTGAAGTCCTGACCTTCCTGAGAAGATATATCCAGGTCGAGGGAGAAAGCACTGATGTGGTCGACCATTTCGGGATCTTGACCAGCAAGTCAGCGTAACCCTGAGGGTCGATGCCAATGGGAACATCCTCCACCCAAACTCCAGCTTTGCAATCAGAGGGCGCCGAGGTTACATGGTGTATGCAGGGCAGCTGAAAGTGTGCCAAACCTGCAGAAGGTCAGGAAACATGGCGGTATACTGTAAGGTGACTATTTGTCGAAACTGCAAGCAGGAGGGTCACCCAACCAAAGATTGCAAAGAGGACAAGAACTGTAATTATGCCGAGAGGCAGAACATATGTACAAGGCCTGCCCAAGATGAGCGGCCGCCACCCACGCACAGATGGCCAGATGTGGACGGCAAAAGATCAGCAAGGCACCACAAACCAGCAGGGAACAGTGTCTGGTGGAACCCAGACGGAAAGACAGGCTGGAGCGTAGCAGGCCGCAGACAGCGGAGTTGTGCTGCAGCCAATCCAAACTCCTACAGGTCAGGCAGACGTCATGGAAGAGGAGGGAACCGAAGGGGGCGAGGAGTGTATTCCTGTAAAATAACAGGAAGTGGAAAACCGTCCAGGTCCCCAAAAACACCCAGCAAAGGGGAAACGATACCTGCAAGGGGAGGATATGGGCAGCTCTTCGGATGGTGAGGACAGATGTAAGGAGAGTCGTCACCAGAAGAAGAGACAAAGCGCCGTGGGTAGAAAGGAGGGCAGCACCCCCAAAACAGGAAAAGACGAACCCTCTTTGGGGGGACTGCTAAAGACCAACCCCCACCCAGTGAGAACCAGGAGGTATACACACCGCCCCACAGTCCCAGATAACTGGTTGCAGCGATCCTTTGATAGCCCCGTGGTCAGACAGAGACCTGGACTGTGCAGACACTGGTCCCAGCCTGATGACACTAGAGCGGGGAAATGACCTCAGCGTGGATTCGGACAGCAACCTCAGCCCTGCAACCGTCCAGCAGTTCTCTTACACCACAGGGATGCAGAGAGCTACCCCAGAGAGGCAGGACAAACGTCAAATGGACACTGGTAATCTCATAAACTGTTAAAATGGGTATACAAATTGCCAGTATTAATGTGCATAGCATTAAATCTGCTATACGATGTGTTTCTATGTTGGCCTTCTTAGCCAATGTTAAAGCCAATGTCCTGTTTCTGCAGGAGTGTTGGATACCGCACCTCACTAGCTACAGGAAATGGTAGAGCTTATGGGCCCATGGGCCGTCGGTTTGGTCGGGGGGCAACGATAATCGCGCCTCCTGCTTGGGTATCCTGTTATGAGGAAACAACTTCAACATCACCCGAGGTTAACGAAGTGTTAGGAAGGCGCCTCCTCGTCACCGACGTCATGTACAGGAATGCTACCCAGAGACTGATCAATGTGCACGCTCCAGTGGGTAAGAGTGAACCGTTGGCCGTCCTGCAACAGCTTCAACTTTGCTGGCTACGTCCAGGTCGGTCATTCTGACGGGAGATTGAACTGTATCATTGATGCAAATGGACAATCCGGCGGCGGGGGTGGGGGGGGGGGGGGTGGCAGTAAACTGGACGCCACCTCCAGACCCCTGATAGAAACGGTAAAACATGCCAAGCTGCATGACATATTCAGCACCCCTGCAGACTGAGCACAGTACAGATATACGTTTTCACGGACAGACGTCTTTGTGCTGAAGAACAGATTGCTTGTTTGAGTCCCGAACATTCTCCGTCAGATCCACCGACGTCAAGCTGGTGTACTTCTCTGACCACTGCCTCCTGCTGGCCGACTGTCACCTGCAGGACGAGAAGCAGTCTGGTAAGGGAACGTGGAAGCTGAACACAAATCTGTTGGCCCCAGGAAACATTGAGGAGCCCAAGAGGAACTACACAGGTTGGAGAAACATGAAGCCGCTCTTTGAGTCTCCAGCAGACTGGTGGGAAACAGTAAAGGGGAACATCAAGAGGCTCTTCATCCTCAAAGGTGTCCAGGATGCGAGAGAGAGGCGGGCAAGACTGTCCCAACTCCAGGAAAGTATGCAGAACCTGCCCCTGCTGCAGACGATGGGGGTCAATGTCATGAACGATCTGGAGGTGAAGAACCAGCAAGATTCGCTCGTTACAACGGAGGCCTCTAAGATAATCTTTTGGTCCAGTGTTCGCTCCATGGAGAGGTGCTCAAATTTGTTCTTCGAGGAGGTGCACAAAGACGGAAGAAGATCACTAACGTCATCTCAGGCTGACTCCATGAGGATCAGCAAATCCTTCTATGCCAGTCTGTATGACTTGAAGCCAACCCACAGCGCGGCCTCCCAGTCGTTCCTGTCCTCTATCATGGAGGTCTTTGACGACAGAACACAGGAGAGACTAAACCAGCCGTTATCTCTGGATGAGCTGAACAATGAACTCGAGTCCTATGAAAAGAATGAAACTCCCGGAAGTGACGGCTTACCGGTTGAGCTCTATTCTACTCTATGGGACTTGATTGGCCAGGACCTGCTGAAGGTGTATATCAGTATGTTTCTGGCAGGTATTATAAATAAATCCATGAGGAAAGGCATCATCACCCTCATCTACAAGCGGAAGGAGGGGAGGGAGGAAATCAGAAAGTGGAAACCGATCTCACTATTGAATGCGGATTACAAAATCTTGTCAAAGTTCGTCGCCAACTGGGTCAGGTCTGCTCTGGGATCAGTGATTCATCCTGACCAAACCTGTGCTGTACTGGGCAGGAAGACCGCTGAGAGTCTCGTCATCCTCAGGGATACAATCGCCTATGTGCAGGACAGAAGGTTGAACACCTGCCTCATCAGACTGGACCAGAAGAAAGCCTTTGGCAGGATATTGTATATGTGTATAAGAGATATTCTCTCCAAAATGAGCTTTGGGGAGGGAATCTACAACTTGATCAGACTGCTCTATTCCAACATTGTCAGTGCAGTCTCAATCAATGGGTGGGAATCAGTTAGCTTCCCAGTAAGATCTGGAGTCAGGCAGGGCTCCCCTCTCTCTCCTGCCTTGTTTGTGTGTTGCATAGAGTCGTTTGCGGAGGCCATCAGGAATGATGCGAGCCGGAGAGTGGTGACTATTCCTGTCAGCGGGGGCCTACAGGTTAAGGCCTCCCTCTACATGAATGATGTCGCCGTTTTCTGTTCGGATCCATTGTCCGTGCACAGTCTCATGTGCATGTGACCAGTTCAAACGGGCTTTGGAGGCCAAGGTAAACCGAGGAAAGAGTGAGGCCATGCTCTTCAGGAACTAGGTCGACCAATCCTCCATTCCCATCACCGTCACGACTGACCAACTGAAGGTGCTGGGTATTTGTTCCGGCGGGACTGGAGCGTGTGCCAATCTTGGGAGGAACGTATGAGGAAACTGAGTCAGAAACTGGGAAGATGGAAGCAACGGTCGCTCTCCATCGCGGGAAGAACTTGTTCATCAGCTGTGAGGCACTATCATTGCTGTTATATGTGGCACAGGTCTGGCCTAATCACAGGACCTGTGCCATCGCAGTCACCTGAGACATCTTCCAATTTATATGGAGATCAAAGATGGAATCGATGCATAAAGATCTGGGCAACGTGGGAGAAAACACTCCCAATGCCACCCTCACACTGATGGCAACCTTTGTGTGTGTCTGTTCGTGGATCCCCGATAGGCAAACACCAAGTGTCATTACGTACTGAGATTCTACCTGTCCCCGGTGTTGCAAAGGATGGGGCTGGACTCGAAGCAATGGAACGCTACAAGTTGTTGGACCGTTCCGTATCACGTGTCCTTCGTGGAAAAAATTCTGAAGAATAACACTTTTGACCACAAGTCCGTCAGGAAATGGTCAACACATAGTGTCCTTGAGACCCATCGGGAAAAGGAGAGGGCGGACCCTGTTGAGCGCTTCACTGAGCAGACTGTCAAAGCCATTTACCAGAATAGCTCATCGCCAGAACTTTCCAACAAGCACCAGGACATTGCTTGGCTGGTGTTGAGAAGGTGTCTGCCTGTGAGATCCTTTATGCACGTCCTCACTCTATGCCACACCGCAAACCGCCCTCGAAGCGGTTCTGGAGGGGACAAGACTGTCAAACACCTCCTTCTGGAATGTGCCTGTGTAAAGGAAATCTGGAGAGGAATGCAATGGTATTTGTTGAGGTTTATTCCAAGCAGCGCCGTGATGCAGGACTCCATCCGCTATGTTCTGTGTCCTGGGATGCGCACCAAGTCAAACATCAACTGTGCATGGAGGATCATCAACTCGGTTAAAGACGCTCTATTGTCTGTCTGAAACCTATTGATCTTCCAGCTGAAGGAGTTGCCCCCGAATGAGTGTTGCAGACTGGCACATTCCGAGATCCAGGAATCCGTGTTGAGGGATGCGCTGAATCTCGGGGCAGCTGCCGCCAAGGCGCAGTGGGGAAAGACCACCGTGCAATGTCTGTCCACCAAAGAAGAACGGGGACCCACTCAGGAAGTGGGCTCCGCTGGCAACTCAGTTAAATATATGGATGGTAAACGTACAGACGTATATGCGAAGGATAAATTCTGATCTCTGTGTATAAAGAAATGCAATATGCACATATGAATTGCATCATCAATTGTATAGGTCATCAAAATACTTTATGAATAAAGTATATTTTTGAAATAAAAATAAGTGTTTCCCTCCGTCCCTAACCAAAACTAAACGTGGAGTGGGCGATTGACATGCTGTAATTAGCAGAGCAGGTAGAAATGCTTTGGTTTGAGAAACTTCAGTAAGCAGCAGCTAAGCAAAATGTGCAGGTATGCTCGGGCAAAGTCCCTTTAATGCTAGTCTGACAGCAGTCGAGATGGCAGTTAGGGCAGTCACATGTTCTACCTGCGGAATATGGGTGCTCAGGGAGACTTCCACTGTCCTTGATGACTACACGTGTGTGGGAACTGTTCAGGAGCTGTAGCTGGCTGCTCTCAGGGTCATCCGAGATACTGAGAACATCATAGGAAAGAGCTTTAGTGAGGTGGTCACACCCAAATCCCTCCCTTAGCTTGTTTCTGCAATGACTGTCATATCACAGTACCATGTAAAGATTCATGCCCTCAGTTCATCTTCCTTACTTGTCAGCCCTGTTGCCTTTTAATAAACGCTATTTATTCCAACAGGCGTTCCTTGCTTCCTGTCTTGTTCCAGACAGAGAGTGGCTGGGCGACCAATAGGAATGGCAAATGGAGGAGGCAGAGAATACAGGAATCGCGTGTGGCTATTCCTCTTGAAAACAATGTACCATTGTAGATACTGAATTTGGAGTTGGGGGAGTGGGTGAGTGTGGGGAAACGACCGTTCAAGGGAAAGCAGCAGTCGGCAGGTTGTTTGCAGTACAACTGACTGTGGGGCACAGCGGGAAAGGCTAAAGATAAACAGAGGCGTAGAGGTAGGGGAGTCGATTGTTAGGGCGACAGATTGTAGATTCTGTGGCCTCAAACGGGAATCCAGGATGGTGTGTTTCCAATCAGGTGTCAGAGGCGAGGATTTCTCCGAGCGGCTGCAGAACGTGCTCAAGGAGGAGGCTGAGCAGCCAGAAGTCATTGTGCGCGTTTGCACAAATGACAGAGGTAGATATAGGAATGAGGTCCTACAGGGTGATTACAGAGAGCGAGGAGGAAAGTTAAAAACCAGGACCTCGACAGTGGTATTCTCCTAATTACGTCCAGTGTAATGAGGTGGTGAAGGTAAAAATGGAATATGGCAAATCAATATGTGATTAAAGAATGGGTGATGGGGCAGGGATTCAGATTTTTAGATCATTGGGATATTTTCTTTTACAAAGGTGACCCGTTCAAGAGGGTCAGGTTGGAAATGCACTAGACGGGGGATCAATATCTTCGCTGCCAATTTTGATAGTGCTCCAAGGGAGAGTTGAAACGAGATTGGCATCGGGGGTGGTATCCTCAAGAGCAGGGAGGCAACTGCGATTCTGGAAAAAGATACAGCAATCAGGATTTCTAATGTAAAAAGATAGGTCAGGCTGGAACAAGACGGATAACAAGGAATGCCTGTTGGATTAATTTGCATTTATTTCAAAGCAAAAGGGCTGATAGGTAAGACCGATGAAATCCGGGTGTGGATAGGTACGTGGAACTGGGATACCATAGGGACAGATAGGACTGGCAGCTTAATGTACCAGGATAAAGTGCATTAGGAGGAACAGAAATGGTGGAAAGAGTAGTGGGGGACTTGCATTTCTGATGAAGGGGTTAATCACAAAGCATCAGAGATGAAATAACTAAAGGATCAATCAGGGTGTCTTTGTGGGTGGAACTAAGAAACAAGAAGGCGATGGTGATATTATTGGGGTTGTGCTATGGGCCCCCAAATAATCAATAGTAATTAAAGGAACAAAAGTATGTACAGAGATTAGGGAGACTTGCAGGAACAATAGGGTTGTCATAATAGTTGTTTTAATTTTTATAACACGACTGGGACTGCTAGAGCATGAAGGGATTTGATGAGATGGACTTCATTTAGTGCGTCAGGAAAGTTTCCTCAAGCAGTATGTAGAGGGTCCTAATCGGGAACAGGCAAAATTTGGCCTATTCTTATGAATTCGTGCAGGACAGGTGACTGAGGTGACAGTGGATTTGCAGTTTGGGACCTGTGACCATATTTCTATTAATTTTAAATTGGTTATGGAGAAAGAAAAAAAAACTGGTCCTCAGATACCAGTTCTAAATTGGGGCAAGGTGAATTTGTTCGGAATTGTACAGGAGCTTGCGGTGTTGATTGGATTAGTTTGTTTGCAGACAAAGGGACCTCTGGCAAGTGGAAGCTTTTAAAAGTGAGACAGCTAGAATTCAAGATCTATATGTTCCTGTGAGGGTGAAAGGAATGTTGACAGGAATGGGGAAACTTGAACGACAGGAGATATTGAGTCTTTGACCGGAAAAAAATGTGGACGTGTTGCTCAAGTCCAGGCAGGCGGGATCATGGGAATCACTGGAGATACACAGGGGATACTGGAGTTTAGTAAAGAAGGAAATCAGTAGGGCGATAAAGGGTCTTGACTAAGAAGATCAGGGTGAATCCAAAGAGGTTCGTTTTGAATATTAAAGGAAAAAACATTAACTGAAGAGAGAATAGGACTATCAAAAAACAAAGTGGACATGTATGTGTGGAACCATAAGAGATGGGCGATGACCGGAACAAATATTTCTCCTCTGTGTTTACTGTGGAGAAAGAAATGAATACTTGGGAACTTGGGGAAGTTAGTGGTGGTATCTTAGGGATAGTCCACATCACAGTAGGTGAGGTTTTGAATGTAGTGGAATGTTTGACGCTGGATACATCTCATTGTCCTTAACAGATAGATACAAGAAAACTGCAAGGGGCTAGAGAACATTTTGATGGGGACTGGCTGATAAATTTGATCATCATTCACCACAACTGAGATCCCTGAAGACGAGAGGATAACAAATGTTGTATCTTATTCAAGAAGGACTGAAAAAGCAAATATCTAGAAACTATAGACCAGGAAGCTTAACATTTGTACGTAACTTGAGAAGATTATCAGGGATAAGATGGACATGCAATTGGAAAATTGAATTTGATTCGGAATAGTCAGCATGACTTTATGAGTGGAAGTTTGCACCTGACGAATTTGTTAAAATTCTATGATGACGTACCCAGGAAACTTGACTAGGTCTGGCCGGTAGATGTCGAAACGTGTCATGCTGTAAAAGCACAGCAGGTCAGGCAGCAACAGGGAGGCAGGAGAATCGATGTTTCGGGCATCAGCCTACCATCAGAAATGTCCACATCAGCAATTTTCCTGCCTCTCAGATGCTGCCTGACCTTCTGTGTGTTTTCAGCACCACAATCTTTAACATCTACCGGCCAGGCCTAGTCAACATTCCCGGTTATGTCATCATAGAATATTAACTGATCTCCAGCATCTGCAGTGCTTACTTTCTCCAAGGGCAGTTGATCTATATGAATTTCAGTTACACCAGAACAGGATGATGCTTTTCAGTCTTTGGACACACATACAAAGTAACAGGAGGAGGCCAGTCAGCCACTTGAGTCTGTAAAACTGTACCCAGAGTAGATCATGCAGTCTATTCAGCTACTTCAAGTTAGTAGCACAAGAAATGGAAATGGCCACCAAGTGACTGGACAACGGGATAGACTGGCAAAAGACGATGCTGTAAGGCCTCTCAAACCTGCGGTTCCTTTCAGTTAGGGCATGGCTGATCTGCTCTCGACCGCAATTTCTCTTTCATGCCCAATTCTTTGTAGCACTCAACTCTCTGAATTGTCAATTTTCATTAACACCACGCCGTGACCCCAAACATTTCAAAGATGTAGCTCCCCCTAATTGTCTGGGATACAGACGCCCCAACATTCACTCCCCTCTGATAGAACGAAACACTCTCCATAGATATACCGTAATTTATTGACATGAACAATTGATATCAACACAGTGTCAGATTGACTAGCTCGGACATCACGGCGGTATTTGACTGAGCAAGGTCTCAAGGAGACTGAGCAAAATTGGATTTCATAAGAATCAGTTGTAAACTCCCCATTGGCTGGATCATCCAGAACACAGTGTGACTGGTGGACACCGATCCACCAAAGTTGTGATGGACACATTTGTATGCGGAAAGTGCGCTTGTAAGAAAACTGGAACCATAAAGTCTGAATTTTATCAAGGCATGGATAATGGTTTATTTCGCACCCGCACTGACGTCAAGGTGGGGACTGCTGATATTATGGAGCTGCCTGTGGTTAGGTTTAGTGATAGAGAGAATACCGAGAAATAAATCAATTCGGGTCCAAAAGGTACTTCGGGATTGTGAGCAGTCTTGTTCTCAGATGTTTGTGAGGACGAGCTTGTTGGGCAGTTCAGAGGTTTGTGGTAATGAATGGAATTTGCATTTGCAACTGAAGACAATGGATTCTGTCTTTGCCAAATATAGAAATCAGAAATAGCAATGAGGTTCACCACGGTTTATGGATTAACAAATAGATTAACAGATGAAGAGACTCACCAGGAACACGAACAACAGCAAGCATGGGATAGTAACCTGCACGAATAATCATCTGTGCACCCAAATATCCGATGTGATAATGTGAACCCAGACCAGGAAAAATAGGAAAGACACCAGGATAAATTCCTGTCCATTTTTGCAGCATTCCAGTATAAATTTCTTAAAATCTGATCCATTAATGGAACATTCCAGACTATTCTCAGATGTTTATCTCTACTCTCCCTGTCTCTGCAGCTGCTGATTCCTTCTAGTGTTGGACCTGATGCATCTGCTGCGACAATGGCATAAAGCATTGCATGAAGCTCCTTACTATTAGAAGAGGTGTGCCACATCCAGTGCCACAGTTAAAATATATGGAGACTGGCCTCAATCGCAGTCACTGAAAAAACAGATCCAGTTGACTCCTTTCAGTGTGGTACCTTCCGTTCACAACACGAACTGGACTGGATTGAATGTTGGCATCACTGGCTGATGGTCACATCTCCCACCACCAATTGCTGTCGTGACATTAGTGGTGAGGGACAATGAGGATATTTTCCTATAACAAGTTAGATGATTCCGATGTGTTGTACGTTTGAAATGTTATAACCACTTGAACCTCCCATCACCATCACCAGCAAAACAGACAACCTAGATGCAGTTACCGTACTGATGTCTCCTCCACTAGAACAGGCGCCAGCCAAAAGATTTAGAGTGGGCATATTTGTCCTGACCATACAGAGGAAATGTGAATCTGTCTGGACATTCCTCTCATTGCTCTAATAAGCCAATCTTGAATCTTCAATACACAATGCACTTCAGCACTGTTTTATATAAACTCACAAACACTGTCATTTTTTCAATTCACTTCAAAGGCAAATGTCACAAATTGTTACAAATCTGGTCCCTTTCCAGGGTTATGTTGTTCTTGATCTTTATTTTCAGGGACGTCCTAAATGACCCACGATTTCAAATTGTCTGATTTTTTAAAAGGTTTATTGGCGTCCTTTCGTTTATAAATTACAGATAATGCCTCAGGCAGAATGCTTTCAATTCTTAAAAACAAACCTGCATAATCAACGGATGTGTCCAGCTCTGTATCTGGGCAGTTCTGTTCAGTTTGGATACTAGTTGAGTCAGGGTCACTGTTGAAATTGGATGCTCACCCCCTCTTTCTGCATTTCTGACCTCATAGCCTGAAAGCATTTTGTGTCAGATTTACTGTTTGTGCTAAGGGGTTTGTTCATTGCGATTGTTGCAAGTATTTTGATGCAGCATGCTTAAGTCGGGATAGCCTGTCTGTTGGATAGCATAAGTTATTCGGCTATTCTCCCTTCAGCTCATGCGCTTCATTCTGTAATTTCGGAAACAAACATTGTTTGTTTAAAGTAGCAGTCTGACCAGCTAATTCACTCTGCCAATATCCACTACACACTTACCTTTAACAAATAAAAAGTTACGGTCTGGGCTACATGCTTAAAAATTTTTGAAGGATCAGGCCTGGTCCATAACAGATTGGGGGCCCTTTGCAGGATTTAGGCAGTGAGTGGCAGGTGTCAGTGTCTCTTATTTTGTGTGTTGATTTGGCTTTGTAAACAGAGCTTTCGATAGCAATGGCTCTTGCAGGAACCAAGGATGATTTGGAGGTGGAAGAATCGACCTTGGGGATTTTACAAAATGCACATAAGTCCATGCTGCGGGAATTAGTAGACAAGCTGCAGTTGAAGCTGCCTCCTAATGTGAGGAAAAATGATATGACTGTAGAAGTATCTCTGCATTCAAACTTGCTGGAACCTCCATCATGATCAGTGCAGATGATTAAACTTCCATCTCAAATAAAGCAGCTTGTATGAGAAGGAGAAATGAAGCAGTTTGCGTTGCGACTAAAATTAGAAGAGAAAGAAAGAGGACGAATAGGTTTAATCCACGAAAGTGAAAAAGAAAAATAAACAAATGTTTAGCAGGAGAAAAAGAAAAGAGAGCGCGTTTGAGTTTCAGAGAAAGACATTTAGAATTGAAAGTCAGCTGAAAAGGATGGAAATGAAGGCTGAAGGTACGCTTTGGGATCTGAGGAGTATGAGGATGCAAAGAAAATGCACATGAACTTGTTCCAGAAGCCGATAGACAACATTTAGGAATCTAAGAAGTGGCCCGGGTCAAACGTATATTGAGTTTGAAAGGAGCAAACAAAGTAATTCTGATAGATGGATAAGAGCTTTAAAAATCGAGCAAACCCATGATGCATTTAGAGAGTAACTATTTTGGAGGAATTCCAAAATTTGCCGCCTGAAGTAATGCAAACTCCTGTGGAAGAGCAGAGAGGTAAAACAGCAAGGTTAGCACCTGAACTTGCTGAAGATTATAAATTGGTCCAGAAAACACAGTTTGGCTTCCAGACTCAATTTAAGTCAATGAGGGATGTAAACTGGGGCAAAGAGAAATCCTCAAGTGGAAAGGGATATGTAGATCTCAGTGAAGATCATAAGGATAACTTACCACAGGAGTAAAAAGGAAACCCGAGAAGAGGGCAAAGTAGTTAATAAACTCCGCTGTTTCCATGACAATACATTAGGTCACAGGAAATCACTCTTGTTGTTGCACTAGAAAAAAAAGACAGATGTCTGAAAACAGGAGAAGCCTGGGAGTTTTTTTGGAGTGGCAACAGAAAGCACAGTGGAGGTGAGAAAGCTGCAACAGAATGTACAAGCTGATCGGAGGTTGGTCAAGGAGGAAGGGCCGAATCTGCTTATAAAACATACCTTCAAAGGGAAAGTTTATTCACGTCGGCCAGAAGTAGCAGGTGCAGATGATGCAATATTAAGGGACACAGGATCCTCTCACTCTGTGATGCTGAAACACATGGAGATATATACTCCTGAGGGACTATTTCCGGAAAAGGTACTTTTAAAGTGAATTCACTGTGAGACAAAAAAAGCACATAATTATGTTAAGCGAGGATAGAGTGTTCAGTGAAGAGTGAAGAAATTGTGATAGGAGTATTGGACAAACTCTCAGCTCCAGGAATACAATTTGTCCTTGTAAATTATGTACCTGTTTCACCAGTAGGAGTGCTGCCTGCTTTGGTTAAACCCAGTGGAGACACAGGCAACTGAAGCAATGCCTTATCCTGGAATCTTTTATGAATGTGGGGTAACAAGGTCCCAATTTCACGAGTTCAAACAGGAGAGATAAAAAATGCAAAGATAAGTAAGGTGAAATGGCATTTGGAGAGAATCAGATAATTGAGACAAGCCAGGAGAAAGTAGGTGATCATGCAAACTTGTTGAGTTCAGCTGAACTAATTCAGAAAGATGAAATTTTTCAGTAGTTGTATCAAAAGGGCATATACATTATGGATTCTGAATCTATCCCTGCGTGTAATTACCTTAAAAATGGTGTCTACATGAGGAAATGGAAACTATCACAGATTCAAGGAAATGAAAAATGTGCAGAAATTCATCAAAATGAATTGCAAATGGGGTACAGAAAGGAGGTACAGCAAGTGAAGCATGAATTACCACGTGGACAGCATTTAGGAGTGAGAAAAACACAGTCTAAAATAGAAGGGATTTTTACTGGCCTGCATTGCACCAGCATGTCGTTGAATTTTGCCAAACGTCAGGTAATTGGAAAACCACAGGTGTTAATAAAACCTGCATCTTAAGTAACTATTACTGCAGTTGAGGAACCCTTTCCAAGAGTTCAATTGATTGACTAGGTCCCCTACTTCAAAGAAAAATAAAGTGAGTATCAGTATTTGTTAACAATGATGGATGTATCTCCTAAATTTCCAGAGGCCATTGTATTATGCAACATAACAGCGAAAAGGATTGGAGAGGAAAAACTCTTATTTTTTTAACTATATACGGACTACCAATAGAGATACAGTGCGACCAAAGTTGCAAATACACATCCAAACTATTCAACGAAGTTAAGGGCTGCTCTGTAATAAAGCAATTCAAATCTACTATGAACAATCGAAAATAGAAGAGAGCACGAGAAAGGTGACATCAAATATTAACGATCATGTTGAAAGCTTATGGTAAGGATTATCCAGCTGATTGGGGTCAGAGAATTTCATTTGTGCTTTTTGTGATCAGAGGTGCACAAAATGAATCGACCAAATTCTGTCCATTTTAATTACGTTATTAAGAGCTAGGACCGTTAAAATTGAGGAAGGAGTAATGAGTAAATCAGAATTAAAAGGCCACACTATTGAACGATGTCTCCAATTTTCCAGAACGAATAAAAACCGCTGGGGAGTTGGCTCCATGACATTTAAAAGTATTGCAGAATGCACCTAAACAGGAAGTGGGCAAGAAATAAAAAACTTGCAATTTTGCTATCGGGGATAAAATATGTATGCTACTTACAATGATGGGTGAATCTTAAGAAGCAAGGACTGGTGAAACTTATCAAATGAGAAAGAATATTGAGTGAGAGTAACGACTTGGTAGGGACTCCAGACAGAAAGAAATCTCACAGAGTATGTCATGTGAAAATACTCAAAAGGTATTTCGACAGGGAAGGAGAGCAACAGGAGAAGGTGTTTATGATTACAGTACAGAAGGATGACCCAAGTTCAGAGGATTCGGAATTGGACATTCCTCAAATTAATGTGGACAAGGAGGAAGTTGTCTAAAATTGCGATAAATTATTGAGTAACCTTCCTGAGGAAAAAAAAACGAAATGACCTGAAAGATTTATTACTATTATATGGGGAGATATGCGGAAATGAATTGGAAATACTACCTAATTGTGCATAATGTAGAGAAAGTACATGCTGTTCCGATTAAGCAGCATTCTTATAGGCATAATCCTCTGATGTTGGCTCAGGGTCAGAAGGGGATTGAACACATTCTCCAAGATGACATAATTGACCTGAGCTGCACTGACTGCAACTCACCCAAAGTCATGGGACTGAAGATTGATGGTACCCAACGGTTATGTGTGGATCATCGCAAAGTCAATGCTGTTTAAAAAAAAAAGATACATATCCAATTCCGCAGTTGGAAGGCTGGGGGAGGAAGGTGGGGCAAGCAATTTATACTTGGCATGAAAAACGTGCCGGCCACATTCCAGAGACTAACCAATAATTTGCCAGATTATCCAAAATGTGCTGTACATTGATGACCTGGCGATTTTTTGTCAATCATGGAAGCATTTATCAGACATGTTTAATGTATTTTGGAAGGCAGGCTTGGTTGTAAACTGAGCGAAAAAGTCAATTTGCCAAAACCCAAGTCAATGGTGCCGTGAGATGTAAAAGTGTCGGAATTTATGAATTTTGGGAATTTCCCACACAGTCGACAAAAGGAGCTGTACTATGCTTCCTGCGAATGAGTGGAATTTTTCAAAAGTTTGTGCCTACTTTTAGCAGTATGGCTGCTCCACTCACTGAAATGCTCAAGAAAGGCAAGAAACGTCGGGAAACACACTGTGAAAAGGCATTTTACAGTTCGCAAAATGTGTTAACCACTGTCTGGTATCAGTTAGTTCTGATTAAGCAGAGTCTTTCAAGATGGCTATAAATGCGAGCGATGCAGGAAAACGATGAGAAGATAGAAAGACGTATTGGTATTTATCCAGCAAGTTAAACCTCTATTGGTAGAAATATTCTCCAGCTGAGAAAGACTTTCAACTTCGTGTTGGCACGACAACATTTCACTTTTTATATTATCAACAACACATCTGAACCAAGTGTAAGTACCAATCACAAGCCATTGAAGCTTTTGGAGAAATTTAAGGACAAAACTGTTAGTCTGTTTAGCTTGAGCCTGTAGTTTTAGCCACTCGATTTGAAAATTGTGCATGTGGCATGCCTTGAAAACATGATTGCCAAAGCATTGTCGAAACTTGAATGACAGATCGACACACTCACTGGTGGGTGTATCACTCACTGAATTTGGATGTAGCTCTGCAGGTTTGCATTTTTATACTAAGTGAATGCATATGTGTGCTTTAGTGTACTAACCACTATTTTTGGTAATTTTGAGAACTGAAGACATCTTTGGATGTTAAAAATACAGTTTTATATATTCCGTTGGTTATGTTGTGCTTGATTCTGTTTTCAGAGAGGTTCTAACCGACCCAAGGTTCCAACATGTCTCAATTTAAAACGGCTCATTGGGGTCCTTTGGTTTATACCAAACTGGTAATACCTCAAGAAAAAGGCTTTCAAGTCTTAAAAAACTGGTATAATCAAGGGGACGTGGCCAGCTCTCTACCTGCGCAGTTCAGTCAGTTCGAAGCTTATTTCAGTCAGAGTCACTGTTGAAACTGGGCGCTCTACCCGTTCTTCTGTCCTCTGAATTCGTGACCTGTAAGCTTGGTTTGTGTAATTTTTAGCCATTGTGCCAAATGGTTTGTTTACTTGGAATGTTGGAAGCAATTTGGAACAGCATCATTAAGTCAGGAAAGCCTGTCAGGTTCGGATCTGATGACTTATTCTGGTATTCTATATTCGGTTCGTTGTGTTTCATTACTTAATGTTTTAAATAAATTTTGTTTGTTTAAAACTCGGCAATCTGACCAGGTAATTCACTCTGTGGATATCCACTATACACTTACCTTCAACAATTAGCAGATTTATGGTCGGGGTTACCTGCTTAAAATGATTTGAGGAGTCGGGCCTGATCCATAGAAATGTAAAATAATCTTGTTCATCAAAAGTTATGATTTAAAGAGTAAGGGAAGGAATGAATATGATATTGGCTATGATACAGAAAGGATTTGGGCCAGCAACTGAGGAGACACCTAGGGGAGTACAGTAATATCTCCCAGTCATGAGTATTCAACCATCACTTTTTCTGATAAATGGAATGAAATGCAAGGGAACAGATGCCCTGTGGTACTTGGAATGCCGCGCGACAATGTGGATAGATTAGGACAATTTTAAATGTGATATGAGGAGTTATGTTTTATATATAGACTATCAGTTCACATGTTATACAGGTTGTTAAGGTTGTTTATATCTTGACAGTATATTCAGAATTGGAAACAGACACAGATAATGTGTGGGGTTACAGCGAGTTGCAGCAGAGTAAGAGTGAGAATACAGCTCATTCCGAGCTGGTAAAGAGATGATGGGCAGCGTGACCACCATCGTTGCTGCTATTATTTTGAGAAATGCATTGGAAAAGTTCAGAGCCTGGAGAGACAAGCTTCGTCATAGAACATGCAGGCAGTATCAGAATTACGGAACTATTCATATTTTATATCAAGTGTAGCTATCTCTAAAATGTCTTTTAAATCAACATCACAGTCTCTAAAAAGACTTTTTAATGTCTTGCTGAGATTTGTGCGTTTATTTTCAGAACTTACAGAAGAAACAGTCTCCAGTGTAATACATGTGTGACTGGCACAAGTACAGCTAATGGGAACAGGAATGGAGCATAATGTCCAAATATAACTGAGTTCAACATCCAGAGCAAGCAATAAAAGCAAAATATGAGATATAGTGGAAATCTGAAATACAAATGCAAAGTGATGGAGAAATGCAACAGCTGAGGCAGGATCTGGGCAGAGAAACCGAGTTCACATACAGAGTTTGATATAAACCTGTTCTGAAAAAGTCACATTGGACTAAAAAAAGTTAAATGGTTTCTTTCTTCTCCAATACTGCCAGAACTGCAGAGTTTCTCTCCAGCACATTCAGGCAGAGAGTAATGGTGGGCGGTTGCTTTCGGACTGGAGGCTTCTGACCAGCAGTATTCCACAGAGATTGGTTCTGGGTTTTCATTGCTTGTCATTTATATAAATGATTTGGATGAGATTATGAAAGGCATGGTTTGTAGGTTTGCATATGACACCAAAATTGGTGGCTCAGTGGAGAGTGAAGGATGTTTCATCAGATCACAAAAGGATCTTGATCAAATGTGTCAATCGGCTGAAAAATAGCAGGCAGAGTTCAATCTGGATGAATGCGAGGTGCAGGCAGTCGTGTGTGTTTGCTGCTATCTGATGCACCAGGAATCGTTTGATTATATTCCCCATCTCCTGGGTTCAGCACATCGATGTCCTTCGTGATCTTTGAGAGTCCTTACTCTCTGCTGGTTAAGTCTTGCTATTAATGTAGTTGCACAATATTTTTGAATTATAATTTAACTTACCTGCCCATGATATTCCATATCTCTTTTTGACTTTCCTTATTTCTCTCAAAATGGTGCCCCACACTTTTGATATTGATTAAGAGATTCAATTCAATGAAGTTGTCTGGATCTAAAGTAAGATTCTCTTTTATTCTTGAGTGGATCCTCAATAACTTTAGTCATCCATGGTTCTGTAACCTTACCATCTTGACCCTTCACTCTAACAGGAACCTAATGTCTCTCAATTCACGTCATCAGCCTGTGGACTGCCTCCCCGTGTCAGACATTATTTTACATGCTAAAAGTCTACTCCCATCAACCTTGGACAGTCCTTGTCCCATGCCATTAAGATTTATGGTACTCCAATGAAAAAGATAATATTAATGGAAGATGTATTATTTTCCACTAATAGTTATGATTGCAAGACCCAAAATTATTCCCCCATGTTTACCTCAGTCGCTTGCCTTGCCTCTTTAAAAAAAAAACAGGTGTCGTTTTGCTCCTTCTGTATTTGAATGATCCACGTACCGATGAAGTAAATCTTCTTGGGCACATTTGACAAATTCTTCGTGATTCAACCCTTTAAGAGTATGGTAGTTCCTATCATATTTTTAGAAAATTAAAATCCCCATTAATACAACCTTATTAGGCTTACATATATCCAAGATCTCCCGACATGTCTGTTTCTCAATTTCTTTCTTACTGGTGGAGAGCAAATGTGCAATAATATCAACGTACTCTTTCCTTTCTTATTTTTAATTACTATCAATGTATTTTCATTGGACGATTTGTCACAAAGGAGCATATTGTGCAATCTCTTCAAAGTGATCTTTGCTTTCTTATTTATAAAACTATCCATGTATTTTACCTAATGATCTTTGAGAAATAACTTCTCCAGCTACACCAATAATTTATCCCTTAATCTAAAACGACAGGCCTCCCCCTCTACACCCACAGTATGCCACGTTTTCTATCCATTCAATGACACCTAGCACCTGGAACATTGAATTGACAGTCTTGAACATCTCTCAAGCGAACGTGAGGACGACAGATGTGGAGATTAGAGTCGAGAGTTTGGTGCTGGAAAAACACAGCAGACCAGGCAACATCCGAATAGCAGGGAAATCTACGTTTTGGGCAAAAGGCCTTCATCGGCCCTTTCCTGATGAGGGGCTTTTTCCCGAAACGTCGATTTTCCTGCTTCTCGGGTGCTGCCTGACCTGCTGTGCTTTTCCAGCTACATACTCTCGACTTAAACAGCTCTCTACCAACTTTCAGTAATAAATATGACATCCGAATCCTATGTTCTTAAACATGCCCTGAGTTCATCAACCTTACCCATGAGATCCCTTACATTGGAATAAATGCAATTTAGTGCTTTAGAATTACTGCATACTTTAACTCTCTCATCTTTGTTTCTAATGGACGTACTCTACTCACATTCATAACCTTCTCCACCCATCCGTCCATTAACACAGACAATTAGAATAACCCTCTTGCCTTCTCTACCAATATCATTTCTCCCTATATAGAGTGAGCAAATCTCCCTGCTAAGTTATTGGTTTAGATTATACGAATCCTTTTTGAACACGTGTTTTCTCTTCCAAAACATATTCCAATTTCCCAAAAATCTAAATCCCTCAACAACAACCCAGCTCTTCAGCCATTGATTTTTCTCCTTTAACCTTTCGTTCCTCCACCAGTTGGAGTTGGCATTGAGAGTAAACCACAAATCACTAATTCTAACATTTTATTTTTAATCTACCTCACCTCATAAATTTACCCTGTACTGCTTTAAATCTTTTCCCTAAAAACGTAATTCCTACTAATATGTATATCAATCTATGACTACTCAATCTCACCTTTAACAATATACTTGAAACGTTTATAGTCATTCTTAAGCCTTGCACAAACCATACTAAACTCATGCTCACTGCCACAGAATCTCCTGCTGATGCCTCTGACTGAAAATCCCACTGTAGCAATAATTCTACCACATCGTCTCTTACGCTGCCTAATATAAAAATCGTTCCAACAATCCAATAACTGACGCCTCTTCCATTTTCTTCAGAAAGACTACGTCCTTCAAAGTTCCAAAAAGTGAAAATCGTTGGATAGAGGAATAGTCGCTGGAGACTTTGAACTAACTTCTTATCTTTCCTGCCAGTCACTATTTATCTGACTGCTTTGCTGGGTAGTACTTTTTTTCTAAATCTTCTCGCCAACCTCACTGTGGCCTAAATAACATTATGCCTAGAAGCAGGATTTTTCACAGCACCTTATATATGTGTTACCTTTCAATACCTAGAGATAATAATGTTAAAATGGAAGTAAAAACATATACATATCAAACATATAAAAATTAAATATAATGAACCCTTTGGCTAATTAAATCAATATAAATATTCATCTTCCTAGAATATTCCTAGAATAAAAGTCTTCCAAGAATAAAAGTCTTCTCCTGAGCTGAAAACAGTCAGGACTCTCCGGAATGAAGGCAAACTCCTTACTATTTAAAAAAAACGGTTTATTGGTTCTAAACAAAAACAAAGTTTTGCAGGATTAAAAAAGAAAATTTAAAAACATGTGAAAACAGAAAGTGTTGGTCTTGCCTATGTCATTTCTGAGTTTACCATTATTATCTCGCTGTTTTCATCATCTAAGACCCAATATTTAATTTTTATATTCTTTTACTTTTTATCTTCTGGGAGAAATGCTATTTGTCAATTCTTACGCTTTCTACTCATTTTGCTTCATAGCCACTTTGCGGAGTACAAGATAATGAGAGGCATCGATAGAGTCGGTAGACAGAGACTATTTCCCAGGGCGGAAATGGCTAACACGAGGGCTCATAGTTTTCAGCTGGTTGGAGGAAAGTATAGAGGGGATGTCAGAGGCGGGTTCTTTATACAGAGAGTTGTGAGAGCATACAGAGAGCGTTTCCAGCAGCAGTTGTGGAAGCAAGGTCATTGGGGCCATTGAAGAGACTGCTGGACATGCATATGGGCACAGAAATGTGAGGGTGCATACATGAGGATCAATGGTCTGTACAACATCGTAGGCTGAAGAGCCTGTTCTATGTTGTACTGTTCTATGTTCTCTGTTCTCTGATGTTGTTTTCAGTAACCATTTGGTGGCATTTAAAGTGTTTTTTTTCTTTAATTCATTCATAGGATGAGAGCGTCGCTGGGTTAGACAGCTCTCATTGTGCATCCCAAGAGGGCAGTTAAGAAGCAACCAAATTTGTGTGGGTTTGAATTCATACTTAGGTGAGATCAAGTAAGAATGATGGTTTCCATCCCTAAAGGACACTCGTGAAACATATGGCTATTTCCAACAATGAGCAATGTTGTCATGTTCATCAATAGACTCTTAATTTCAGGTTCATATTGAATTTATATGACCCATCCACCGTGACAGCATTTGAACCCGAGTCCCCAGAACATTATTTGGATAAGCAGTCGGCGAAGATACCACCAGGCCATCGCTGTCATGTCATTGTTGACTTCCTTGTTCAGCTATGGGTCACTTTTCATCTTTTTACAATTCCGTTTCCACAAAGGATTACACTTCAATTGAGGGGTTTTGATTATGTCCTGAAGGAATTACCACTGTTCTTCAACTGTCCTGCCCTTCAATGTTTTTGCCAGGTCCACTTGGGACAATCCTTTCCTCAGGCCAGGAAAGTTATCATTACCCAAAACTAAACCTCTCGAACGTGACTGACTTCATTGTTTCAAACTGAATGTGAACGTCCAGCATACTGTGCCACTCTTTCTAAGATGGTCCTTACGACAATATGATTTATCACTCCTTACTTATTACATAATACCAAGATGGTTCTCTGGTTGGTACCATGACATGTTAATCGAAGAAGTAATCCCTCATAGATTCGATTAATCATTCTTTGTGTCTCCTCTTGCAAAGTGATTAATCCAGACAATATGCATGTTCAAATTACCCATAGTCGCTCGTGTGCCCTTGTCTCAAGTCATCATTCTTCCCTGGTTCATGCTATTCCCTACTTTGACAGGAGTTTGCCGGGGTCGGAATTTATGGGCTGGAAATGCTCCTACTTTAAATGTGTTTTATTTCGAACCAGACTTATTCATCATTTTTGTCTCACGTATTAATATCATTTCTTAATACAGCCTTGGCATTACCCTTGACCTATACAGACTCTCCATCGCACCCGTGGGCATTTAACACGCCAGTCCTGACCTTCCTGGAAGCACGTTTCAGTAATTACTACCATGCCATATTTATTTATCTCTGTTTGAGCTGTCAGCTCATTCATTTCATTCCAAATACTGCACGCTTTTATTGAAAAGGTTTTTACATAAGTTCAAATGATGTGTCTTTCAGTTTTAATACGTTTGTGCACAGGCTCTCTATCCTTATTTATTGATCGCCGGTAATAGTGAGCCTATCATTTACACCAACTTTCTACTCATATTTTTAAATTGTTATGATTCTTTCCCTCTGCAACGTTATTGTACGGGCCCTGCCTGCTTATTCTACTACCCTCTAATTTCTGTTGAGTTTCTGACCTGCTGCTTTGGTTCCGTGCCTCCTGTATTATGAGTTTAAATCCACCTGAGTTGCACGATCACACCTCCCTTTCAGGATGTTGGGGCCCCTCCAGTTAACGTGCACACTTTCACTTTTGTACAGTACCCACCTGACGTGGAAGCAATCCGAATCATCCAGAAACCATCCTCCCAAACAAGTTCTTTAACTCGACTGGACTATCTTCATCTTCCTTGTCTCATTTCCAGGTGCACGGGGAGTAATCCCAAGAATACAACCCTGGAGATCCCTGGAGACCCTGGAGAGTGAGTTTATACTCACTCCTAAGTCCCGTAACTTTCTTTGCCGGACCTTTCAAACTTTCATTCTTCTCACAGATGTCATTGATATCAATGTGAACGATGACCGCTGGCTGTTTCCGCTTCCAATTCACTATGCCCTGAGCATGATCGGAGACATTTTTGATCCTGGCACAGACCGCCCTTTTTATGAAGAAATCATAGAATTATAGAACCCCTACATCGGGGAAGCAGGCCACTTCATGCAACACGTCCATGCTGACCCTCTGAAGAGTAACTCACCCTGACCCATTCCCCTACTCTATTACTCTGCATTTACCCATGACCAATGTACATAACCAGCACGTAGCTGAACACTATTGACATAAAAGTAAACAACCCACACCCATTCCACTATGCTGTGTTCAATCTGATTTCTCACAATAGATACTGCCAAAACTTCTGAGCATTTCTAGCAACGTCTGGTTTTGTCACCAATGATGATTGTATATCATTAAAGATCGTATACAACTCCGAGTTGAAACAAAGCTGAATTTAAACTCTCAGGAGAAAACTAAATATTTGGTGGTTCGATGACCCGAGTAAAGATTCAGTAAATTACTGCTGTTTGGTCCATGAACGTCATTTGTTCACTTTCCCAATCCATGAATAAAGGAGACTTTTTTTTTACATCTTTTTTGATATCATAAAACTTGGAAAGGTTGCACGTTTACTCCTTCATATAGGTATGCGATTACATCTCATTATTTCGTCTTCGTCCAATTAAAGATGATTATTCACAAAACAAACAGACAGACACACACACAATGTAATACTTTGTCGAAGAATGCCCGTAACATTGTAAGTAATTGGAATGAATACTGGAAAGAAGGAAATAAGTAAAGGAAAGATGAGAGAAAATGGGGCTTTTTTAGAAAGACACAATACTTTAATGTGAACTTACTTAGTTGATGAAATTTATGAAAAGCTATGCAGGGCAGATAAAAGATATTGTTATGAAGGTGTAGAGGTATACTTTACCGTTAAGGGAGACAAGAAGCTGACACAAAATATTCTGCTTGAAGTTAAAATGTAATATTTGACTGTGAAACCAATAGTGATGATGGGTTGCCATGGAACAAAAACAAATTTAAATTCAGCCAGACAGTTTAAATTATGCATTAACACACTGAAATCAAATCGAGATTGAAATATAATGTATTTGATGACATCAATATCAATGAAATAATCCGATGCTTTGTGGTATAAAACTGGACATTTTGAACATTTAGGGGGAGAACTGCTAAAGACATCCACAAAGATAGACAGCGAGTTGAAGAACTTCCTGGAGGCACCTGTCTATAAGAAGTTTGCACAGCAGAACATCAAAGCCGACCGTGAGTAAAATCTATAGAGAAAATCTACAAAGGAGAATCGACAAATCTGACTGGTTTTGAAACATGATTATATTTTTTGTAAAGCTTTATCGGGGTATTTGTTTCATCAGACCAGTATTGTAGAATGAGAGGTTGAAGATACGTTTAACCCAAGGGAGTTCTAAACAGTTGTTTATTTTATTGTTCTCTGTTGGACTTAAATAACAAAATTGTTAATTTTACTTTAAACAGTGACTCTATAAATGGATCTTTGCCTGTCGACACTTGAGATATTACGGCATGAGGTGAACCTTTCTGTGTGGCTGGTTGAAATTAGGGGAATGGGTAACCCTGTGTTGTTACAGTTTGGGGGCTTTCATCCGGAGTTTGCACAGGTTTAGGCAGATCCAAACTGACATTTGGGTAGATTTGAATAGGTTTGATGTATGAGAAAAAGCACAGTATATTTAAACATTTGCACGTTCGTGTCTCAGATCTTCAAATAAAACATCAGTAAGAAAAATTGTTCAATTTCGAAGACTTGTGGTTGGTTAAATTAAAAGTGAGAGAAATGGTACTTGAAAATATTAAGAGGGGTTTGAAGATGATTCCCAATTTTTCCAAGAAGATTTAGTTAGAAAAATAAAGGCCAAGCCTTTAGAATTAGCAAAGAACATAGATTTGCGTTTAACCAAGGACAAAAGTAAAGCTGAAAATATCAGGGAATTAATCAAACGCTGAGGTGAGTCAGAGAAACAGACAAGTGCAGTAGAGTGAGAAAAACTTAAATTATAATTGAGGAAAATGGAGTTTAAAGATAAACAAAGGAAGATAGAAAGAGAGAGAGAGAGAAGAAACAGAAAGCAAGAAAGAAGAGAGAGGGGAAATGGAAAGGAGAATGTTCATATCTGAACAAAGAGAGAAGAAAAGGAGAAAAAAGGAAGAGAAGGTTTTTAGTTGAGCAAAAAGAGCGAGAAGTTGAACTTGAAAGTACGATTTAGTCAACAAAGTCGAAGTAACAGGATGGAGATTAAATGGGAAGGTGGTGATACATACAGCTATGTCAAAACGCTGCCACATTTTGATGAGAAAGGTTTTGAAGCCTTCTTTGTTTCATTGAAAAGATAGCTAGGTAGTTGGAATAGTCCAAGTAATCATGGGTAATGCTCGTTCAGACTAAACTGGTAGACAGGTCGAGTGACGTATTTGCTCCGGTGTCAGACGAGGGGTTAAGATACCCTGAAGATGTAAAACAAGCTATATTCAGTGCTTACGAATTGGTACCAGAGACATTTAGACAGCAGTTCAAAAACATGAAGAAGTAAACAGATCTGACATATGTTGAGTTTGAAAGGATTAAACATAGGCATTTTGATAGATGGATGCTAGCTTTAAAGATGAATATCAGGCTGTAATGGAGATTATTCTGCTGAAGATGTTGAAAACTCACTTCCAGAGATAATAAGAATTCATATGGAGGAGCGAAAAGTTCAGGAATTTAGAAGGGCAGGAGAATTAGCAGATGAATACATTTTGCTGCATAAGACAAACTTCCAACCAAACTTTCGTCTTGCGAGGGATCGAATTTGGTAGTAGTGGAGATGCTACACTATAAAAGGAAAAGTAGAGGATAAGAGTTTACCACAGGTTAAAGAAGATGCCCCTTTCGCATAAGGTGAAAGGCCTCAGGTGTTTTCACTGTAATAGAATGGGACACGGAAAACGACAGTGCCGGTGGTTTCAGTAGGGCACGAGGAAAAGTTATATCACTGCCATAAATTGGGATACGTAAGGTTATAGTGCTTCCTTATAGGAAGGCACTGTGGGAAAAAGATGTTGGAAATGATGCTAAGTCAGTGGCACTAGTGGAAGTACTAAAGGAAACAATGCGAGTGACTGATAGAGTGTGAGTTCCACGAGTCCAGTTTGTTCTTGGGAACGATTTAGCAGGATCCAAGTTGGGAGCAACACTGCATGTTGTGGAAAAGCCGAAGGAAGACCAAGAAACTGAGAAGTTAAAATAGAAGTATACTGGTATTTTCCCAGAATGCAGAGTAACCAGATCTCACTGTCATAAGTCAAAGCATGAAGCACACAAACTAAAGACAAAGATGAAGGAGTTGAGGTTCAGTTGGCGGACACCCTGTTTGACGTAATGGTGCAGGGAAAACTTGAACAGGCAGTGGGTCAGACAGAAGTGTTTAGACGTGCCAGGTGAAGGGACTTGCAACACACAGACAAGACGATAAAAGATGCGTGGATATGTGGATAAGACGATATGTGGATGCGTACTCTGAAAAGAAGGCAAAGATATTCCTGAGGGTTATTATCAGAAAGATAGAATCCTAAGACGGAAATGGAGACCATGGCAAGTTACTGCAGAGGAGAAATGTGCTGAAGTGCAACAGATTGTTTTGCCGTGAACATAGAGAAGGGAAGCGTTAGGATAGCACGTGAACTACCAGTGGGAGGTCATGTCGTGTAGAAAGACACAGGCTAATGGACAAAACAATTTATTAACCTGCAATGCACAAAGATGTGGTTAACTTTTGGCATGTGTGTCATACTACCAGATGGTAGGTTGACCACAGACAGTAATGAAAGTAGCATCTCTATTGCCAATTCCCAGATTCGAAGATCCTTTCAGGTGGGTTATAAATGAGTGTGTAGGTCCCCTCCTGAAAAGTAGAGGAGAGAGAGAACTGGAGAAACAGGTGTTAATAACTGACTGACACAGTGATAAATGAAATCCAAATGTTGTGGATTTTGGTATGTCTCAAAATGTGTTAAAAATGAAGAAGTCCTTGAGCATTGGGACAGATTCAAAAACTATCTGTCTCAGGAGCACAGAACGCAGCTGAAAAGTTTGTTGTTGCACTATGAGGACATATGTAAGAATCACATGAGGAGGACTAATGCTATTGTACACGAAGTAGACGTAGGGAATACTGTTCTGACAAAACAAAACCCATGTCAACTTAATCCTCTCAAAGCCAGAGAGGTCCAAAAGGATCTGGAGGCTCTGCTGAAGGAGAACATCATCAAACCAAGCCCGACCGAGTACAGCTCGCTGTTAGTCTTAGTTCCCAAACTAAACGGTGTTGGCTGACTCCGTGTGGATTATTAGAAGGGTCTGTTTGCATATTTTATGACTCTCAGGCTCGATGACGCTATACCTTATCTTTTATCATTAATTGTTCATTCTCCTCAATTCATTTCCAAGACAAATATCCTCTGTAAATGTTGTCAATGATCTAACTTCCTGAACTTTCTTCAACAGAAAATTCCTGACATTGATGTGGTGCTGTCGAACACAGCAGCAGCAGGAGCAGAATTATATTCAACTACAATCTGTAACATTTTGCCTGGGATAATCCGCAGCAGAGGCCTCACTCTCAACCCCTGCACTCCCGGATTAACAAATTCAACACACAGTGAAACATCGAACAATTCTTCCAGCGCCTTCGCCTCCACGCCTACTTCTTCAACCATGAATCTCGCCCACCCTCTAACGACCCCTTCTCCCGCCTCCAACACACCTCATCCACCTGGACACCGCGTGCTGGCCTCTTACCCATCCTCGATCTCTTCATAGCCAACTGCCACCGCGACCTTATCAGCCTCAACCTGTCCACCCCTCTCACCCACTCCATCCTCTCACTCTCGCAACATGCAGCCCTCCACTCCCTCCATTCCAACCCCAACATCACTATCAAACCAGCAGACAAGGGAGGCGCGGTAGTCGTTTGGCACACCGAACTTTACATTGCTGAGGCTCAACGCCAGTTCGCAGACACCTCCTACTACTGCCCCTTGACCATGACCGAACCTCCCACCACCAAACCATCTCCCAGACCATACATAACCTCATCACCTCAGGGGGTCGCCCATCCACCGCCTACAACTTCATCGTCCCACAACCACGCACAGCCCGTTTCTACCTCCTGCCCAAAATCCACAAACCTGACTGCACCATCTTACCATTGTCTCAGCCTGCTCTTGCCCCACAGAACTCATCTCTGCATACCTCGACACAGTCCTGTCCCCTTTAGTCCAAGAACTCCCCACCTACATTCGCAACACCACCCATGCCCTCCACCTACTCCATGACTTTCGCTTCCCCGGCCCCCAAAGTCTAATCTTCACCATGGACATCCAGTTCCCATTCACCTCCATCCCCATTATGAATGCATCAAAGCTCTCCGCTTCTTCCTTTCCAGCTGACCCAACAAGTAGGCTTCCACTGACACCCTCCTTCGACTGACTGAACTGTTCCTCACTCTGAACAACTTTTCTTTCCAATCCTCCGACTTCCTCCAAACCAAAGGTGTCGCAATGGGCAGCCGCATGCGGCCCCAGCTATGCTTGCCTCTTTGTGGGATATTTGGAACAGTCCATCTTCCGCAGCTACACTAGCACGACCCCCCACCTTTTCATCCGCGACATCGAAGACTGTATTGGCGCTACCTCATGCTCCAATGAGGAGTTGGAACAGTTCATCCACTTTACTAACCTCTTCCACCCCGACCCCAATTTTGCCCGGACCGTCTCAGACTCCTCCCTCCCCTTCCTAGACCTCTCCATTTCTATGTCGGGTGACCGACTCAACACGGACATTTACTATAAACCGGCCGACACCAACAGCTACTTAGAATTCACCTCCTCCCACCCTGCTCACTGTAAAAACGCCATCCCATATTCCCAATTCCTTCGCATTCGCCGTGTCTGCTCCCAAAAGGACCGATTCCAACAGCAAACAAACCAGATGGTCTCCTTCTTCAAAGACCGCAATTTCACCTCAGATGTGGTTGACGATGCTCTCCACTGCATCTCCTCCACTTCCTGCTCCTCCTCCATTGAACCCCGCCCCTCCAGTCGCCACCAGGACAGTACCCCACTCTTCCACACCTACCTCCCCACCAACCTCCAGATACAATGTCATTTCCGTCGCCTCCAAAACACACCCCATCACCAACGATATATTTCCCTCCCCTCCCCTATCAGCATTCCAGAAAGACCACTCCCTCTGCGACTACCTCTTCAGGTCCACAAAACCCACCACCCAATCTCGAATTCCGGTACCGTCCCCAGCAACCGCAAGAAATGCAAAACTTGCACCTTCACCTCCCCCGCTCAATTACCTCCAAGGCCCCAAGTGATCCTTCCATATCCGTCACAAATTCATCTGCACCTCCACACGCATCGTTTACTGAAGTCGCTGCATCCGATGTGGCCTCCTCCACATTGGGGCCGCCTCCCTGCGGAACGTTTCACAGAACACCTCTGGAACACCTTCACCCTCCAACCCAACCGCCCTGTGGCTGAACATGTTAACTCCCCCTCCCACTCCGCCACGGACGTGCAGGTCCTTGGCCTCCCCCATCGCCAGACCATGGCAACAGGACCCCTGTAAAAAGAGCGACTCATCTTCTGCCTAGGAACCCTTCAAGCACAAGGGATGAACTCAGATTTCTCCAGCTTCCTCATTTCCCCTCCCCCACCTTATCTCAGTCCCAACCCTTGGACTCAGCATCGCCTTCTTGACCTGCAATCTTCTTCCCGACCTCTCCACCCCCACCCCTTGTCTGGTCTATCACCCTCACCTTAACCTGCTTCCACCTATCGAATTCCCAACGCCCCTCCCCCAAGTCCCTCCTCCCTACCTTTTCTCTTAACCTTCTTGTCACACCTTCCTCATTCCTGAAGAAGGGCATACGCCCGAAACGTCGATTCTCTTGCTCCTTTGATGATGCCTGACCTACTGCGCTTTTCCAGCAAGACATTTTTCAGCTCTCACCTGGGATAATCCATCAGACTGCCATTACCACCAAGCCAATCTATGTTTCAGTGCTGTATGAGTGAACATGCCTGTTTCAGAACCATGTATGCCTAAACCTGATGGCAACCCGCTGAACCTACCACAACTGACTGCATGCATTCCAAACAGTAGAACTGACATCTGATCGACAGGGTGCAGTTCACACGTGTCCAACTGACCAACAGTCCTGTCACATTCAGTCATAAATATCGATGGACCATGAAAAATCTCACTGTCAGAGAGGGCTCCACAAATATCACCATCCTAAATAATGCAACAGCCCTGTATATCAATGGAAAGAACAAGGATGCAGTTTCTGCACCATCCTCAGCCAGAGATGTTGAGTGGATGATGCACCTCACCCTCATCATTATGCCAAAAGAATCACACATGCCAGTCTTCAATTAATTTGATTCAGTGCACTTGGCATGAAGAAACAGCTGAACACAGTAGATACGAGAAAGGCAATGGGCCGTGAGACCACTCCTGCAATAGGACTGAAGACTTGTACTGCACAACAGGCCGTGTCCCTAGGGAAGCTGTTTCATTCCAGCTCCAACTCTGACATCTCCCTGGCAATGTGGAGAATTGCTCAGCTATGTCCAGTCCTCTAAGGGGGGAATACTTACAATCTGACCAATTATCACACCGTCAGTTCTTTTTGACAGAGCTGACAAGCAGCACATAAATAACCTGCTCAGTGTGGTTTCCAATAGTTCCCCATGTGGAGGTGGTGCTGTTGTGGAAATGGCACTGGATTGCTAATCTAGACCAGGCTAATGCTCTTGTAGATGGTGGATGTTAAATACAACTAATAAAATATCGAGATTTGAAATCTGGTGTCTGTAACAGTGACCCTGAAATCAATGTCGATTGTAAACTTCAATTTCCTTCCCCAATATACTTTATGAAAGGGAATTCAGTTCTGGTGAATTTTATGCTCTCCTAGCCTGGCCTAAAAGTGACTTCAGATACACAGACATGTGACAAAGTGTTTCATGGTCTCTAAAACGGTCAAGAAAGACACTGAATTGTACTGATATGCTCCGAGGTTTGGAAGGGTAAAACCGACAGAACACCCAGCTGCAGCCTCAGTATCAGAAAAGGGAATGGAAAACACAGTCCTGTTGACCCCGCAGAGATCTCCTTCCTAATATTTCTGACCTTGTGACAGCCATACCCCAGCTGTGTCCTGATCCCTTTACTGTCTAGAAATCCTTATATCCCGTGTTTTGGCTTCCACAGCCTGATGCGGAAGAGGATTTCCCAGGGTCACCACTCTCTGAGGGCACCACTCTCATCTCAGTACAGACTGGCCTGTCTGTAGCCAAAACTGTGACCTCTTGTTTTAGACAACCCAGCCAGGTTAATTATCATCCTTGCTTCCAATCTGTCTCGTCCTGTCAATGTTTTAAATATTTCATTGAGATATCCACTCATTTTCCTAAAGCCTAAGGAATACAGGTCCAGTCGCCCCAAACTCTGCTCCCTCAATAATTCTGTCATCCCAGAGATCAGTCTGGGCATCCTTCGTTGCACTCCCTCAATGTCAGGTTTGTCCTTTATTAAGTAAGGAGACCAACATTGCACGCAATACTGCGAAATGTTCGAGATAGGCGTCTCCCCAAGGGCCTGTAGAGTTTCAGTAATACACCCTTACTCCTGTGTTCAAATCCCCCTGAAATGATGGTCAACACAGCCTTTACCTTCCTACCTGTTTTGTGTTTATGGAATATTGCTTTCATGACGGTTGTACAGGGAGATCCTGAACTTTTCAATGCTGCAGCGACCTAATTGTTGGGTCTGTGTACGCTGGTTAGTGTGCCAATATCATTCCCAGCATTGACCTCTGGCTTCAGAACTTACTGTCCCGAACTGACCATGGCGCTGAAGAAACCAAAAAGGCATAAATCCCTTCAAAAACCAAAATGTTTCGCCCAATCCGTTTTCAAATTATAGGTTGCTGTTCTATGGTTTCCACTAAAATACACACCGTCACATCCACCTCCATTGCTCTTCATCTGCCACGTATTTGCCCATTCACTCTACTTGTCTCAATCACTTTGGAGCTTTTTTTTATTATAATCCTCGCCCACTCACTATCCGACATCATTTAGTGCCATCAAAGACTCGGTTATACTACATTTGATTCTCCCAAACAAATATTTGTGATGTATTGGGAATAGCTGGAGCCAAAGCACCGATCCCTGTCACACCCAAAGATCCTTGCACTTCAAAACAGAATGTTCTATTCCTGTTCGCTCTGTCCTGTCAGGTCTCCCATTCTAAAACCATGTTCATATTTTAGCCCCAACCCTGTATCATTTGACTTTGCACACCAGGCCAGAGTCTTTACCAAAATCTTTCTGAATATCCAAATGCTTCACCTTATGTATAGACCAGTCAGTTTCTCAAATGTGATTGCCATTTCATGTTGACACATTACATAAGAACGAGGAAAATTAATAAGAACATGGCTGATCATTTCATGGCCTCAGCTCTACTTGCCAGTCCGCTCACCACAACCATTAGTTCCTTTACTGTTCAAAAAAAATCTATCTGACCTTCAAACGCATCCGATGACAAAGCTTCAACTATTTCACTCAGCAGGGAATTCCACCGATTCACAATCTTCTTGATCAAGACGTTCTTTCTTAATTCAGTCCTGAATCTGCTCTACCTAATTTTGAGACTTTGCCCTCTTGTCCTAGTTTCAACTACTACTGGTAACGTCCCCTCTATTTCTATCTGATCTATTTCCTTCATAATTATATATGTTCCTATCAGATCCTCCCTCATTCTTTCAAATTCCAATCAATATATAATTCCACTCTACTCCTCATAAGCGAATCCCTTCAACTCCGGAACCAACCTAGTGACCCTCCTCTGTATCCGGACATCATTTCTCAAGTGAGGAGACCAAAACTGCACACAATACACCAGGTGTGGTCTCACCAGCACCTTGTACAGCTGCAACATAACATCCTGCTTTTAAATCAGTTCCTTTAACAATTCTATTTCCCTCGTTAATTACCTGTTGCATCAGCAACTTCTGTGATTCATGCACAAGGACACCCAAGTCCCTCTGCACAGAAACACGCTGCATTTGTTTTACCATGCAAGTAATAGTCCTTTTCACTGGTATTCCGATGAAAATGGATGACTTCTCATTTATTACAATTGTACTCCATCTGCCAGTCCTTTGCCCACTCACTTAAACTATTTATGTTCCTTCGTAAAGTTTTGCATTCCTCTGCACACTTTGCTCTGACACTCATTGAAATATCATCTGCAATCTTTGAAACACTACACGTGATGTCCAACTACAAATCGTCCATGTAAGCTGTGCATAATTGCAGTCCCAGCACTGATCCCTGAGGCACACCACTAGTCAATGGTCAAAAACCAGAAAAAAATATTCATTTATTCCCCCTCATTGCTTCTTGTTAGTTAACCAATTCTCTATCCATGTTAATGCATTACCGGTAATGCCACACATCTTTATCTTATGCAGTAGCTGTTTTGGCGGCTCTGCGTCGAATGCCTTTTGTAAATCTCGGTACACCGTATCTACTGGGTCTCCGTGGTCACAATGGCTTCATAGATTTCCAGTAAATTAGTTAAGCATGACTTTCCTTTCATGAGCTGATGCTGCGTCAGCCCATTGGGACGATTCCTGTCAAGGTGCATTGCTATTTATTCCATGAGTACACATTGAAGTATTTTTCCCACTACACTTAATGGCTAACTGGTCTACAGTTCCCCACCTTTGTCTACATCCCTTTTTAAACAGTGGTGTCTGATTCCCTGTTTTCCAATCTGCAGGAATTACACCAGAGTCCAATGAATTTAGAAAAAAATCCTCAAATGTATTTACTAATTCTCCCACTACCTCTGTTAGTAAATTGTGATGCATTCCATCAGAGCCAGGAGACGTATCTATCTTTAGCTCCGTTAGCTTGCTCAACACTATCTCTTTCGTGGGAATGATTGTTTCTATGTCCTCTCCTACCTTATTCGCTTTGACAATTACTGGCATGTTACGAATGCATTTCACATACAAGATCGACAAAATATGTGTTCAAATCCTTGGCCGTTTCCTCATACCCCATAACTGAATAGCACTTCACACCCTTGAAAGGACAATTGCCTACCTTAGCCACTATTTTAATTTCATATACTTGTAGAATCTTTGGTAGATGTCTTTATATTTTGAGTTAGTTTACTCTCATGATCTATCTTATGTTTTTTGATAGCTTTTTTGTTGCTTTCTTTTGACGTTTATATTTTTCCAAATCTTTTAGTTTCCCAGTGGTCTTTGTCATTATTTATGCCAGTTCTTTGATAGCTTCCCTTATTTCCTGAGACATCCACAACAGATTACCCTTTTCCTACAGTCCTTCTATTTCCCCGTTATATACTGTTGCTGAGCACTTGGAAAAAATGCATTGACAGCCAGCCAGTGTTCATCAATGGTTCCAACTTTAAGTTTTTGCTTCCAGCCAACTTTAGCAAACTTTTCACTCATCCTATTGTAGTCTCTTTTGTTTAAGCACAGTACTCTGGTATTGGATTTTATCTTCTTACCTTCCATCTGGATGCTGAGTGCAACCATAAATTAATTCCCAATAATTTCTCCCAATGCAATTATTTATTAATCTCATTCTTTTTCTCTCGAGACAAAGGCTTCCCAGTCTTGCTGGGAAGATTTGACTTGTTTGTTTGTTTTTGCTTCTGTGAAGACAGTATTAATGTATTTGCTTCATAGTTCTGTCACATCCCTGCTGTAATGCTGTCTTCTCTGGGTTCAGATGGAATGAAGTTGAACTTGTTTTCTCTTACTTTTTCCTTTGACAGTTCACACTTTTAACTCTTGTTAATAATCTCTTCAGAAACCCACCAATTCATGTTCACACCATGCAATCACAGGAGCATAGACTCTGTTCTGTCAGAAACTTTAATTAGAAAAGGACATCAGATCTGTATACAATACTCCAGGTACAGTCTCACTAACACCCTGTGTAACTCGTGCAAAATGTCTTTACTTAGGGTCGGAATAATTTACTGTAGAAGCTTCAATCTGTACTGAAACCAACACTTGGTAGATATCACAGTGAGTCAGTCCGTGGAAAGAGAGCATGGCGCTCTACACCGCCTATATACTGATTCTCCGTAAACAAAATTAAACCTAATTTTTACCTTGCTCAATTTGCGTATGTTTCTCTCAATACACTTTGTTTTGTTTTCTCTGTTAACTTACTGCATGAGTTCTTGAAAATCCTCCTGAGAGTCCAGCTATACCATATTCACTGGTTTTCCATTGTTTTCATTCACAAGGGTTATCTTGAAGAGAAAAGTTTGCAAATTTTGACGACCCTTTCAGATATCTGGAATCATTCTCTTTACGTTTGCTATTGTTCTCTAACTGTCCAATATCAGATTCTTTATAATAAATGTCAACAGATTCCCTACTGTGGATAACAGGTCTATAGGTCTCCACTGTCCCTCCTCTTCCCTTCTTAAAACCTTGGAAAGCATGCATAATCTTCCAAATTGGAGATGGAAAAATACAATGATCCTCAATGCAATCAATCTGTGCACTGCTGCTTTCTCTGAAATTTCAGTATGAATTAGATCTGGTCTGTCAGACGTATCAATCCTCAATCCCACATATGTTTTCAAATACTACCTCATCTCTAATATGGATGATTTTAGCGTTTAGTTACATAAGTCCCATGATCACTTGGTATTTCTTCTGAAAGACAGATACTAAATAACTGGTTACTTTCCCTATCATTTTTTCTGTTCTCTACAATAAGTCACACCTTCTGTTCATACAACATCAATTTAAAAACAGTCTGACCTCTAGCTCGGTGCTCAACATACTGTTAAAGCAACCCATCTCACACAACCTTATGAAATCCATTTCCACAGCATTAAAATTCACTTGGGTTAACCCTGTTCAGATGAAACTTGAAGCTGTCCATTTTTATTGCAGCACCCACAAACTTGGATATGTAATTTCCTGTTTTGTAAGATAAACAGTATTTGTATCACAATTTTGACTTTGAGATATAACTCCCATCAATGTATGCTTCTGCTTGCTGTTTCTGTGTTCCACCTTACCAGATTCTGTGGAATCTGAGTGACATGGGTCTGGGGAGATTAATGGCAGATTCAGACGAGATGTTTGGTGAGGCATATCCCAACATTGATGTCATCTCACCACATCTTACCCATTTCTCTCAAGTGACAATATGACATTTTCACCAGATGTCCCGTTATGCTGTTGGAGTCAAGAAGGACAATGACCTTTCAACAAAGCTGTGTATTCCCTCAAACAGCTAGACTGCCCTAACCTGGATGGGAACCTTACAGCAGGCTGGCGAAGTGCTGCTGCTGATTTACAGGATCTCAGTGAGATCACATCTGGAGTAGTTTGTGCAGAATTGATCTCCTCACTGGGAAAATTGGAACTAACCAGAGATTATTCCTGCAACTGATTTGTGCAATGATGGTGTTAAACGTAGAATTCCTACAATGTGGAAGCAGGCAATTTGAACCATCGACAGCACACTAATCCTCCGAAGACCATCACATTTAAATCCCACTATTCCCCCCTGCCCTCTAACCCAATCTCTGTAACCTGGCATTTTCTTTGGCTAATGCACCTTACCTGCCTATCCTGGGACTGCGGAAGGAAACTGGAGTACCCGATAGAAACCCTTGCAGGCACAGGGAGATTGTGAGACAATGACTCGAGAATAAAATTCAACCTGGATCTCTGGTGCTGTGAGGCAGCAGTGCGAACCACTGAGCTACCCACTGTGAGCAACACAACATGCCTGCGCAATTCAGCCCTAGAAATGTGGCTTAACAGCAGGGAGATTCTGTAAGTCCCTAAAACTGTCACTGAGCAACAGAAGGAGGACATTGAGATCTTGAGCGGCTTGGTCAGGAACAGGAGCAAGACATGCAAGCCATCGAGAAGATAATGCAGGAACACCGGGAGGATATTCAGCCCATCAAGTGTGTAAAGCAGGAACATAATGAGTCCATTCAGCCACTCATGCTTCTTTCACAGCAATTGGAGGAGGTCATTTACAACCTTGTGAATTCAAAGGGAATGTTGAGGTTAGAGAAAGGGAAGAACTACGAACAGGTAAAAACAGTGACTGCAGATGCTGGAAACCAGATACTGGATTAGTGGTGCTGGAAGCGGCTTTTGCCCGAAACGTCGATTTCGAAGCTCCTTTGATACTGCCTGAACTGCTGTGCTCTTCCACCACCACTAATCCAGAATTTCGAACAGCCAACTTCACTAGGGAATGAAAAGGGACGAAAAATCTATTGGGAATGGAATACAAATTGTTAGTATGAGTAATTAAGGAATTAATAACCAGAAATGTTCAAATCAAACCTCAATCCATCGCAGTCAACATGATTTCCTTGAGGATAAATCAGATTTGAATTTTTTACCAACATTATAAAAAATATATGACAAACAACGTGGATTAAGGTGATCCTATAGATGTCTTAGTTCTGGACATCCAGAAGGCATTGCATAACGTGCCTCACAAAAGAGTAAAATGCACAGCAAATGCAAATGGGAGAAGGAAAATGAATTTTGTTGGAGAGGCGCTAAGAAATAAAAGCCATGATATGGAGGTGTTGCTTTGGACTGGGTTGGACAACGTCAGAAATGGCAAGATACCAGGTTATAGTCCAACAGTTTTGTTTCGAAAAACACAAGCTTTGTTCCTGCTGTTCGTTCATCAGGTGTTAGAGAGAGCAGAAGACCTTAGACATATACTTTGTAAGGAAAAGATCAGAGGGTTGTACAGATCATGCACATGAATTTAACACATCAATGATGTCACCCAAATCTTTTATCAGTTCGAATGGAGGTGCAGGGTTTGATTGATTAATATGAAAACCTGAGAATTTATGTAAATCACTACCTGGAGATAACTTAAGATATGAACAACGTAAAGGAAGGGACTCCTCTAGACAGGCTATGTTATTGAGGCGTGAGGTCTTATTTCGAGTCTATCTTTGTCTTCTGCTGGAGTCAGACTGATTTTATTTCCAAAGTATGAGTTTATTAAATACCGCATTGACGGACTGTATATGAATTGTATATTGTTGACAAAATATGATTTATTGGTATGACAGAGGGGTGTGTGTGGATGTACAAGCGAGAGACGGCGAGTTTGAGTGTGCGTGGGGAGGAGAGGGAGAGTTGCATGGGTGTATGCCTAGGGAGCGCGAGAGTGGGTGTCTACCGACGTTACGACACAGACTGATTTGGCAGATCCCTTTCCCCACACACTCACTCCGTGGTTTCAGAGCTTCCCCTCTCTGAATCTCTGCTCACATTTTGTTGTTCATGCTACAGACCCAGATGCTGTAACTACAGTCCCTATGCTCCATCCAGATTTGGGTCACCAAATCATCAGGTATCTCTGAAGGTGACAGGTAGCTCACAGCACGACCTCCAGCAAACCATCCCCAGCCCATCCACTTACGTTTCAATAACAGGAGACAGTCAGAAACTTCTCAGTCATAAGTTAGATAGCTGTTCCTTTATAATGATAGTCGAGGGATTCCCTCGTGTTACTAACTGCACGGTAAGCTGCGAGTGAAGAACTCAGGCGTTCAGGAGACACGCTCGTCTGTGTGTGAGTGAGTGTGTGTGTGTGTGTATATGTGTGTATTTTGGTGGCAATAAATATGAAAATTGTTGTTTGAGAGAGAACACACATGGAGGAAATCAATTTAAATGAAAACAACTGACAAGGGTTCAGGAAATCAATATAGAGACACTGAGGATTGTGCCACAGACAGAGGAAACGATATGCTTCAAAATATTAAATTAAAGGCATTACCAGACCCAGCAACAATATAAATCGATCCTTACAGAAATGATGGAATTTTGGCGTGAGGCGAGAACCGAGCCATGGAATATCGACCCACATTTGCAGGTTTGAATTTGGGAGTGTCAGCAAAAGATTATTGGGATCATTAAGACTACATTTCATAGCTCAGGGTACAAATAGCAGATAGAATAAGCCAGTGAAGTATATTCAAGAGATGCTAATCCCCCGACGAGGTGATTGGCCACTCTAGATTTGGTGATCGGAAATGAGCCAGGGCAGGTATGAGATCTTGTAGTGGGAGAGCATTTTGGTGATAGTAACCATAACTGCCTCACATTCTACATAGGTATGGAGAAGGTGTGGATTACGCAAAATGGGAAGATATTTAATTGGGAAAGAGGAAACTATGATGCGATTAGACATGAGTTAGGAAGCATAGACTGGGAGCAATTGTTGCATGGTAAAGGCACTATAGACATGTGGAGACTGTTTAAGGAACAGTTGTTGTGAGTGATGAATAGATATGTCCCTCTGAGACAGTCAAGAATGGGTAAGATAAAGGAACCTTGGATGACGAGAGTGGTGGAGCTTCTCATCGAAAGAAAGAATGTAGCTGACATAAGGTGGAGGAAGCTAGGGTCAAGCTCAGCTCTAGAGGATTACAGGCAGGCGAAGAAGGAGCTCAAACATGGTCTGAGGAGAGACAGGAGGGGCACGAGAAAGGCTTGACAAAACGGATTAGGGAGAACACAACGGGATTTTACACTTACGTGAGGAATAAGAGAATGGTCAAAGAAAGAGTAGGGACGATCAGGGATAGCATAGGGAATTTGTGTGTGGCGTCTGAGAAGATAGCGGAAGTCCAAAATTAGTTTTTTTGCTTCTGTCTTTACGAAAGAAACGAACTTTGTAGTGAATGAAACCTTTGAAAAGCAGGTGTGCATGCGGGAATGGATAGAGATAGAAGAAGCTGATATGCTGAAAATTTTGTCAAACATTACGATTGACAAGTCGCCAGGCCCCGAACAGATTTGTCCTCGGCTGCTTTGGGAAACGAGAAATGCTATTGCTTCGACACTTGCAAAGATCTTTGCATCCTCCCTCTCCATTGAAATCGTATCTGAGGACTGGAGAGAGGCAAGTGCAATTCTTCTCTTCAAGAAAGTAAATAGGGAAATCCCCAGACTAGTAAGTTTCACGTCTTTCATCTACAAGGTGTTAGAAAGTTTTCTGAGGGAGAGGATTTATGACTATCTGGAAGAGCATGGCTTGATTAAATGCAGTCAACATGGCTTTGTGAGGGGTAAGTCAAACCTTATCGATTTCTTTGAAGATGCGACTACAAAATTTGATGAGCGTCGAGCTGTGGATGTGGTGTATGTGGACTTCAGCAAGGCATTTGATAAGGTTCCCAAAGTAGGCTCATTCAGAGGGTCAAGAGGAATGGGATACAGGGGAACTTAGCTGTCTGGATACAGAATTGGCTGGCCAACAGAAGACAGCGAGTGGTAGTAGAAGGAAAATATTCTGCCTGAATGTCAGTGGTGAGTGGTGTTTAACAGGGCTCTGTCCTTGGGCCTCTACTGTTTGTAATTTTTATTAATGACTTGGCTGAGGGGATTGAAGGATGGAGCAGCAAATTTGCAGACAACACAAAGGTTGGAGGTGTCGTTGAAAGTACAGACGGCTGTTGTAGGCTGCAGAGATGTGCTGAGAGGTGGTAGATGGAGTTCAACCTGGATAACTGCGAGGTGATGCATTTTGGAAGATCGAATTTGAAAGCTGAGTCCAGGATGAAGGATACAATTCTTGGCAGTGTGGAGGAACAGAGGAATCTTGCTGTGCAGATACATAGATCTCTTAAAATGGCCACCCAAGTGGACAGGGATGTTAAGAAAGCATATGGAGTTTTGGCTTTCATTAACAGGGGGATTGAGTTTAAGAGTTGTGAGATCTTGTTGCAGCTCTATAAAAATTTGGTTAGACCGCACGTGGAATATTGCGCCCAGTTCTGGTAACCCTATTATAGGAAAGATGTGGATGCTTTGGAGAGGGTTCAGAGGAGGTTTTCCAGGATGCTGTCTGGACTTGAGGGCTTATCTTATGGACAGAGGTTGACTGAGCTCGGACTTTCTTTCATTGGTGAAAAGGAGGAAGATAGGGGACCTATTTGAGATATTCAAGATAAGGAGAGGCATAGATGGAGTTGATCGCCAGAGACTACTTCCCATCGCAGAAATGACTAACACGAGAGGTCATATTTTTAAGCTGGTTGGAGAAAAGTATAGAGGGGATGTTAGAGGCGGGTCCTTTACAAAGAGAGTCGTGAGAGCATGGAATGCGTTGCCAGCAGCAGTTATGGAAGCAAGATCATTCGGAACATTTAAGAGACTGCTGGACATGCATACGGTCTCAGCAATTTGAGGGTGCATACATGAGGATCAGTGGTCGGCACAACATCGTGTGCTGAATGGCCTGTTCTGTGCTGTACTGTCTATGTTCTATGTTCTATTACAAATAGGAATTTTTAAGATATGGGTCAAGAATCAGCTCATGGCCAAAGGGATCACCATCGTTGTTCCTCGTCTGTTTCAGCCTCAGATAATGGCCAGGGATGGAATGAAGTCAGAGGAACGAAATGGTGTTGAAACCAGAACAGAAGATAGTGACCTCCAAGCGTACACTACTTAAATGTTGAATTGTGGTTCAGAGCTGAATCTGAGTAGGTCAACCGACAAGGCACAGTGCCAGAACGAAAGAAGGAGAGAAAGAATGAACAAGTTCACAGTTGTTCGCGATGGTTTGGAGAGTGAATGTTTACAGAGTAGAGTAAATGAAAATAACAATAATAGAGTCACACATGATTAATGCAAATAAAAAAAATGAACAGTGAAACTTACCAGCAATAGTCACGGTAGGATAATATAAACATTGAATAATGTAAAGTGCATATTTATCAGCCATGGTAATGGCCACAAACGATATGTAGAAAGAATCCATACATAATAGGATAGACCCCTGTCCATTGTTGTTACATTCCAGTCTAATGTTCTCAGATTCAGATCTCCCATTCCCCTGTCTCTGTAGCTGCTGATCCCTGTTAGTGCTGTTGGTGATACACCCACTCATACTATGGGATAACACATTGAACGGTGCCCATTTTATCATTAAAATATGTAAGCCCTCCACTGGGATATGTACAATCTATGGAGACTGACGTTAATCACAGTCGCCAAACAATCAGGTTCAGTTAACCAGTTCCTTACATCATTTTACACATCCCGATAAAAGGGTACACTTACTGAGTCTGGAATGAGTGGAATACGGTTGCTGAGGGATAGATCATAAATTTTTCAATCTTTGAAATCTTTCCTCCTTCTACGTCGGAATATTGCTGGAACATTGCAGGGTTGTATTTGTTCCACCCTGTTTATAAAAGCAGACAGGGATAGAATAACAGACCAGATGCTTAAAATGCCTGGTAGGTAAGTTTCTCGATTCCTTCAGTAATGCTGCTCGTAGTTTGAAATGCCCTGGCATCAAACCACTTCATAAGCTCGAGGCAACATTCAGCGCATTGAAATTGCTGCTCGGGAACAGGGAGAAACAAATCTGTCCCCAAGTGCCTGCTATAGAGACAGAGGAAGACATAGACCATTCGGACTATTACAGAGGGACAGGAGGAACTGATCAGCCTCTCGAACCTGTGACTCGTTCACCTTCTCAGACCTTTATAACAAAAGGAGAGTCAGTCAGCATGATTGCTCAATTACTGAGAAAAAGAAATATAAATGCAACATTCTGATTTAGATGGCATTTTACAGAAACAGCAAAAAGGATTTCAGTCAATACGAACTGAATGGAATGTGAAAAGGCCATTCAGTCCTTCAGTTCCATTACACAGGAGCAGCAGGAGAGCACAGAGCTATTGGAGCCTGTTATTCGTGAGCAGGAGGAGGAGAGCACACAGCTATTGGAGACTGTTACTCAGCGGAAGCAGGAGGAGGGCACACAGCTATTGGAGCCTGTTACTCAGGGGAAGCAGGAGGAGGGCACACAGCTATTGGAGCTTGTTACTCAGGAGAAGCAGGAGGAGAGCACACAGCTATTGGAGCTTGTTCCTCAGGAGCAGGAGGAGGATAGCACACAGCTATTGGAGCTTGTTACTCAGGAGAAGCAGGAGGAGGGCACACAGCTATTGGAGCTTGTTACTCAGGAGCAGAAGGAGGATAGCACACAGCTATTGGAGCCTGTTACTCAGGAGCAGCAGGGGGTGAGCACACAGCTGTTGCAACCTGTTACTCAAGAGAAGCAGGAGGAGAGCACCCAGCTTTTGGAGCCTGTTAGTCAGGAGCAGCAGATGGCGAGCTCAAGCTGTTGAAGCCTGTTACTCAGGAGCAGCCGGGGGTGAGCACACAGCTATTGGACCCTGTTACTCAAGAGAAGCAGGGCGTGATCACACAGCTATTGCAGCCTGTTACTCACGAGAAGCAGGAGGAGAGCACACAGCGATTGGAGTCGGTTACTCAGGAGCAGCAGGTGGTGAGCACAAAGGTATTGAAGCCTGTTACTCAGGAGCAGCAGGAGGTGAGCACAGAGCTATTGGAGCCTGTTACTCAGCAGAAGCAGGAAGAGAACACACAGCTATTGGAACCTGTAACTCAGGAGCAGCATGTGGAGAGCACACAGCTATTGGAGCCTGTTGTTCAGGAGCAGGAGGAGGTGGGCTCGCAGCTATTGGAGCTTGTTACTCAGTAGCAGCAGAAGGACAGGAAACAGATATTGGAGCCTGTTGCTCAGGAGGAGCAGGAGGACAGCACACAGCTATTGGAGTCGGTTACTCAGCGGCAGCAGGAGAAGAGCACACAGCTATTGGACCCTCTTAGTCAGGGCAGCAGGTGTAGACTGGAACACAGGAACAGGAGGCCATCACTCAACTGCTCGAGACTGGGCCACAGGGATAGGCGGCAGTTATTCTCTGATCTGATTGTGATTCCCTCATTCCATTTTGAAGAGATTCCCCTTTCTCCAGTCTCTGCTCCTTTTGATGGGCATGTTGCGGATCCAGATACTGTCACTACAGTCACCATGACTCATCCCAGTGGGTCACCAAAGCATCATGCCTTCCTGAATTTCCACTGCAGCTTAAACCACAGCCTCCAGGAAACCATCCCAGTTTTTCCACTAACGCTCCAAAACTATAATTAAGTCAAATATCACTCAAGTGCGAGTGTGAAGCATGGTCTGGATCAGTAACATTGGAAGTGATACCTTGTTACTGAACACATGATCAGTAGAGAGAGATTAACACAGGCGTTCAATTGATTGGTACAGATCAAGTTAGAAAGGTGTGCATCAAAACTGCTGAAACTCTACTATCCAACATGGAGCACAGTGCAAGACACCGGGAAGTCAAATAAAAGACACTCTATGCTTTTTGAACATTGTTTCTAAGCTGCTTAATGTTGGAAGCTGATGCTCAGTTTAAATACCAACAGTTTCACTAGCAACAAATGGGGGAGATTTGGGAAATAGACGGACGGATTGAGACTCAGAGTCAGTGTTATGGAAGGGTGTGTTCGCAGGTTTCAAAATGCTGAAATGAAGACATTTCGATCGCATCAAGTAACATAGGGTGGTATTTCCGGCAATGCTGAATTAAAAGTATACTGGTGTGAGTTCAGACAGAATCATAGACTCTTGGAGATGTACAGCACAGAAACAGACCCTTCAGTCTATCTCGTCCATGCCAATGGGATATAACAAATTAAACTAGTCCCATTTGGCAGCATTTGGCCAATAACAATGTAAACCCTTCCTCTTCATGTACCCATCCAAATGTCTTTTAAATGTTGTAATCATAACAGCCACCACCACCTCCACTGACAGCTCATTCCACACATGCACCAATCTGTGTTAGAAAAAGTTGATCCTTAGGACTTCCCTGATACCCATGCCCTCTACTTTTGCGAAAAAAGTTCCTGTCTATTAACCCTGGATATGCCTCTCAAACTCCAAGAAAGATCACCCCAACCTACTCACCCTCTCCCTATAGCTCAAATCCTGGAAGCATCTTTGTAAATGTTTTCTGACTCCCTTCAAGCTTCACAATATCTTTCTGATAGGAGGGAGGCCAGAATTGAATACAATACTCCAAAAGAGCCGAATTAATGTGCTCTACAGCAGTAACATGGCCTCCCAATTCATATAGTGTAACCACTGACCAATAAAGGCAATAATACCAAATGGCTTCTCCAATAATCTGCAGAACTGTAACACAACATTCAAGGAATTTTGAACCGACACTCCAAGACTTTTTTGTTCAGCAACACTCCCGAGGACCTTTCCATTAAGTGTGTACATCATGTCCTGATTTGCATTTACAAAATGCAGTGCCTGACATTTATCTAGACTAAACACCATTCGCTGCTCCTCAACCGATCTGCCCACCTGATCAAGATCTCTTTGTACTCTGACGTAAACCTTCTGTGCTGTCCACTACAAAATCAGTTTTGGTGTCATTTGCAACTATTACTGCTGTGTTCACACCCACATGATGTTTATAAATAGTGAAAAACGGTGGACCCAGCACTGATATTTGTCGCACACCACTAGTTACAACCCTCCAGTTCGAAAAGCAATCCTCCATCACCATCCTCTATCTCCTACATTCGAGCCAATTTTGCATCCACGTGGCCAGTTTTCCCTGCATTCCAACTAAACTTGTTACCCAGTCTACCATGCAGAAAGTTGTCAAATGACTTACTGAAATTTATATCGGCAATGTGCACCTCTGCCTCAATGAATCCTCTTTGTCAGTTCTTCGAAAAATCTCAGTCAATTTAGTGAGACACGATTTCCTCTGCTTAAAGCTCGTTGACCATTCCGTATCAGTCCTTGCCATTCAAAATACATGTAAACCTTGTGCCGCATAATCCACCTCAACAACTTGCCCATCACTGACGTCAGGCTCACCGGGTTTTCCTTACCATCCTTCTTAATTTTTTTAAAGTAATGACATCACGTTATCAAACCGCCTATCTTCTGGCACCTCACCTGTGACAATCAATGATACAAAATCTCAGCACGCGGCCCAGCAATCCCTTCCCCAGCTTCCGACAGAGTTCTAGGGGACACCTGATCAGGTCCTGGGGATTTTACCATCTTTACAGGCTTTACGAGCTCCAGCATCTCTTTCTCTGTAACACAGAAACTTTTCAAGATGTCACTGTTTATTTCTGAAGTTCTTTAGCTTTCATATCCTTCTGCACAGTAAATACTGATGCAAAGTGCTTGTTTAGGATCGCCTCCATCTCCTGGGATTCTGCACATCGTCATCTTGGTGATCTTTAAGTGGTCCAAAACTCTCCCAAGTTACTCTTCCGTCCTTAATGTATTTGTACAGTCCCTTTGAATTCTCCTTAACCCTGACTGTCAAAAGTAACTCATGCCCCATTTATGGCCTCCAGATTTCCTTTTTAGGTGGACCCTGACTGGCGATAGACTCTTCTCGACAGTCATTTTAAATCTGGAATTCAGAGACTGATGACAATGATATATCCAGTTTTGATTGTTTGAACAACCCAACTAGCTCGTTGATGCCCTTGAAGGAACCTACCTGGTCTAGGTTACATGTGACCCCAGACCCACAACAATATGGTTAACTGTTAACTGCCCTCTGGGCAATTAGTGATGGGTAATAAATGCAGGCTAAACCAGTTATACTCTCATCCCGTGAATGAATACTGTAAAAACATCGACTCCTGATATTTCTATATGACGTATGCCTGCCCCATCTTATTTCCCAAGGGTAGGTCGGGTTTATGTCCTTCTTTGTGATGGAGAGCATTGGACAAGCAACTGCAGCTTTGTGACTGTTCGTGGTTCCAACAGAATCTATGACTCACTGGGCTGAATCAAACAATAATTTGTTTCAGTGACTTTTTCATTGAATGTGACAGAGGGATTGTCTGTACGATGCTCAGCAAGTTTCCTGGTGCTATCTTATCAAACTCACCTCATTAACTACCCACCCCACCCCATGGTGTCCCTTTTATTCAATACCAGCCCGATTCTCCCACCCATCATGGCTGCAGGTATTCACCATCGCTCGGTTGACCTTGGATATTCCGTGATCTCTGGCACTGGTGCCATCTTCAAAAGGCCAATGGGCACATGGTTGAGCATCCTTAGTTAGAAGATGCCATGAGTTTACCCTGAGCATGGCAGATAAGGGGCAATTACACCACGGTTTTTTGACAGGGGTTTGGAAGTCCTGGTGGATGGGCTAGTGCAGAGGTGGACCATTCTCTTCCCAGAGGGAACGACCCCACCAGATCCGCTGAGCATTGTCCGAGCTCACCACCTAGCTCAGTACAGTATCTGAGGTCTGAGGAAATGTCCAGCAATCCAGGTCAAGCATCAATAACCTTCCCCACTCTGGCAGAATAAGGGTCACTGTATTCTCTCTGCTCCCTCACACTCACTGTATATTTGTTATCGCACCAATCAGCGAATTAGGCTCATGCTCCACCACTCTCACTCTTGCACCTTCTCTCCCATTCTCTCTCTCCCAATTTCCCTCCACAATACAACCCACACTAATAACACAGCATGACCATAACACTATGGACTGACTCCCAGCTGACGCCTCACCATTTCCCCTACCACACCTACACCAGAACTAAGAGCAAGGCCACCCACTGAAAACTTCCCTCCCTCCCTCCCTTTGTCCCATTCCAGGAGAAACAGCCTGGAATAGGACTGAAAGGGTCAAGCTGGGTGGTGGAGTGTCCAATATCCGCTCCCTCATCCCGCCCTCTCCGCCACCACCACATGGGGAGGACCCTGGTACGAGTCGTAGAGGACCGGGATGCCACGTTTGGAGATTTTGAAACATCCACGCCCACCGACCGAGTAAGGAGCGATGTTCAGTGAAGGGCAATTCTCACTTTAAACCCACTGGCAGTTCCGTTTCCCCTGGCACAACTTAGAAGCAGTGGCCCTGATGCCATCTCTCTTTTGTGTCGAGCTGGTACAAATGGAAACCCCACCGTCTCGGTGGTCAGGAGGGTGGGCTTACATAACATCGTCACCACGACCTCCCAGGAAGGGAGCACGGAGGCTACCTCCTAGATCTCCTCCTGTAAAAAGCTCAGATATTTGAAATAATTTGTGACATTTTCTGCTCTCCTCACTTGTCCTGCCATGTTCAATAATCTTTCCTCATATACATCCAGCATCCTGTGCTCCTGCAGCCCTTTTATAACGATACAGATGTTTTATATTGTCTGTCAATGTTATTCCGACCAAATGCATCATTTCACACTGGTCTGCATTGATGCTCATCTGCCATAAAACAGAACACTGCACCAATCTTTCACTGCCCATTTGGAGTTCCACACTGTGCTCCACACACTTTACAATTCTTCCAGATTTGGTTTCTGCAAGCATTGAAATTGTCCAACAATCGCATCCACACATAAATACTGACTCTCTCACTCGTGTGAACAAGCGCAATACGAAAATACTCCCCAAGGACAGACTGAAAAAAATAAACTGACACACACCAGAGATGAAGTGATATATTGACAAAGTCATCGGAGAAAGAGAAATAGTGACAGACACTCCATGTCTGTATTAGTATCAGTGTATGACTGAGTGTCTCTATGTCTCTGTGTTAGTGTGTTTTTATCTGTGTGTATCAGTGTGGAGCGAGTCTGGCTGTTTCTGAGGTGTTAATGCGATGTATTATCCCCCTGACATAAGTTTCTGAGGAAGGGGTACTCAACCCAAAACATTAATTTTCATTTCTGTCCACAGATGCTGAGAGACTTGCTGAGCTTTCTGTTGCTGTCAGTCTCTGTTGGTCTCCCCACCCTCTCTACAGGTGGTAATGGAGGGCGAAAATCATCAGGGATTCAGTTTAAGAAGGACAGAGGGAGTGTATCAGCTCACAGCACTGTCCAAACTGAGAGCACCATCAACACACATATACGCAGACACACACACACACTACAAACACGCGCACACAGAGACATGTACACACTTAGAGCTGCACACAGACACTCAAGCACAGATATACAATACTCATAGCCACCCCCACACACACTTACACACACACTACAAACACACGCACACACAGAGACACGTGCACACAGACATATCCTACTGCACACAGACACTCACACACAGATACACATACTCATAGCCACCCTACACACGCGCTTACAAACACACGCACACCCGACAGACACTCAGACGCAGAGAGCCACACACACAAAGAGACATACATACGCCCATGACCCACACACACACACACACACACACACACACATGCGTACACTCATGCAGACATATATACATACACGCACACATATGCATGCACTCACGCAGGTACACACACACACACACACCCGCAAAGCACACACAGCACAGATGTCATTCGTTTCTTCATTTTAACACCCCACCAGAACTTATCCCAGATCCATTCTTCCAACTCGGCACCTCCCTCTTTAACTGTACTACCTGTCCATCTTCATTCCCACTATCCACTTCACCCTTTGCTCCAATTTATCACCTTCACTCCACCTTCATTTAATTGTCGCCTTCCCAGCTAACTTACCCAAGCACCAGCCCCTACCATTTATCGTTCAGTCCACTTGGTCTACATGCCTCATTTCTAATGGATGGGATTATGCTCGAAATTCCAACTTTCATGCCCTTTGGATGCTGCCTAAAATTCTGTGCTATTCCAGCACCATACTCTTTGACACAGACAGACGCATACACAGACACAGAAGCACACACAGATACAAAGACAGCCATGCATCCCACACACGAAAGCATCCACACTCACCACACAAAGACCCCCACACTGCCCACACACACGCACACACACACGCACACACACACACACATATGCTCACACACAGACAGACACAGACACAGACAGCCAGGCATACACACTCAAACACGTACACACACTACAACACGAAGGCACCCACATTCCCACACACACACACGCATATTTTCAAATACAGACACACACACAGACAGACAGGCATACACACAAACATTCACACAAACACACACAGACACCCACCCTCCCCACAAATGCACATGTACACTCATGCACGGACAGACACACTCAGCCAGAGACACAGCTAACACATATGCAGACACGCAAAAAGGACATGTACGTACATACATACACAACGAAACACACACAGACACAAACACAGACACACACACACACACAGGCACACAGATACACATTGATATGCACATACACAGGCACACAGACAGAAGCATACACACATTAACACATAGAAACCCCCCTTAAAAACCCCCTACACACAGATACCCACACTCCTCACACACACGCAGAATAACAGATGCACACAGACACACAGGCACTCCCACACACACACAAAACAAACACATATATTATCACACAGACACAGAGAGATACATAGAGAGATGCACACAAAGACACATACAAACACAGACACACAGGCATGCACACATACATTGACACACGTACACACACACTTCCTGTAAAATGCAATGTTTAGTAACTTACTCTTCCATATAATATTATGTGTGAGAAAGGATTGAAACGGCTGAAAGCAGACCAGGAGTGTGGCATTGTGTCACTTTAAACAAAAGTGGGACAGAACGAGGGAGAGGGAGGGAGGGAGAGAGGTTTGGAACACTTTTTCAATGATTCACCCCCAAAACAAAAGAGTTCCCATTGCTCAGAGATGCAGAGACAGAGCTACAAACATATATACCCACACTAATGCAGGAGCACACATAACATGGACAGAGAAATAGGTACACACAGAGACATATAGACACACACAAATGGACAAGCGCAGACAGAAATATGCAGATAGAAACTTGGACACACAAACACACATGGTGTCATGGAGTTATACAGGGGGTTTGGAAACAGACCTATCTGCCCATAAACTCAATGCTGACGATAATCTGAAACTCGACTATCCTCACGTTCCTGGGCTTGTACCATAAATTTCCAAAAGTCTCGTATTTGTTTACTTTAAAAAGTCTTCTAAATGTTGTGACTTTACCCACATCCATAATTTCTCAGGACGTTCACTCCATTTACCAACCAAGTGATGTGTAATAAAAATGCAATTCATGGATCCTGATCAGGTATACACAAGAACTCTGTGGGAAGCTCAGGAAGTGATTGCTGGGAATCTTGATGACATGTTCTTATCATCAATAGTGACAGGTAAGATTCTGGAAGATACGAGATGACCAACGTGGTGATTTTATTAAACAAACTGGGAAGGAAAAGCCAGGGAACAATAGACCAGTGAGCCTGACATCGGAGGTGGGCAAGTTGTTGGAGTGACTCCTGAGGGACAGGATGTACATGTATTTTGAAAGGCAAGGACTAATTAGAAATAGTCAACATGGTGTTGTGCGTGGGAACTCATGTCTCACAAACGTGATTTTTGTTTTGTTGATCTAGCCAAGAGGATTTTGAAGGCAGAGTGGTAGACGTGATCGATATGCATTTCCATAAGGCGTCCGACAAGGTTCCCCATGGGAAACTGGTTAGCAAGGTTAGATCTCACGGATTTGCAGGGAGAAGCAACCAGTTGGATAAAGAACTGTCTCGCAGGTAGAAGGCAGAGGGTGATGGTGGAGTGTTGCATTTCAGAGTGCAGACTTGCGACCAGTGCAGTGCCACAAAGATTGGTGCTAGGTGCACTGCTGTTGGCCATTTATAGAAGGAAAATGGATGTGAAAATAGGTGGAATGGTTAGTACATTCACAGATGACACCAAAATTGGAGGTGCAGTGCACAAAGAGGAAAGTCACCTCGGATTAAAACAGGATCTTCATCAGATGGGCCAATGACCTGACGAGTGACAGATGGATTTTAGTTCATGTAAATATGAGATGCTGCATTTCGGAAAGGAAAATCAAGGCTTGATTATACATTTCATGTTAAGATCCTGGGAAGTGTTGCGAAACAAAGAGACCTTCGAGTGCAGGTTCATGATACTTTGAAAGTGGAGTCACAGGCATATAAGTTAGTGAAGAAGGTATTTGATATGCTTTTTGTTTTTGCTCAGTGCATTGAATAAAGGAGTTGGGAGGGCATATTGCGACTGTACAGGACATTGGTTAGGCCATTTTGAATACTTCATGCAATTACAGTCTCGCTCACGGACGAAGGATGTGTGAAATCTGAAAGGGTTCAGAAAAGATTTACAAAGATGTTGCAAGGGTTAGAGGCTTTGCGATATATGGAGAGGCTGAATAGGCCGGTGTTATTTTCCTGGACCACCAGTGGTGGTGAGGTGATCTTCGAGGATTATAAAGTCATTCGTGGAATTAATACTGTGAATAGCTAAGATCTTTTTTCCCAGGGTAGCACGTTCCAAAGCTAAAGGGCACAGGTTGAAGGTGAGAGGGTAACTAACTAAAAGGGATCTAAGGGGCAACGTTTTCAAAGAGGGGGTGCTGTGTCTGTAACGAGCTGCCAAAGGACGTTGTCGAGGCTGGGAAAATTACAATATTTAAAAGACATCTGGATGGAACATGAATAGGAAGCATTGAGGGGGATATGGGTCAAAAGCTAGCAAATGGAACTACATTACTGTAGGACATCTGGTCAGTAGGGACGAGTTGGATAGGAATGTCTGTTTCTATGCTGGACAACTCTATGACACTATGTCTTCCGCAAAACCGACTCGTCTCATCTTAAAATCATACCCTTCTCTTGAAATCCACCACCCTAAGGAAAGGACACCCGCCATTCAACATTATCTATACTTATCATTGTTTTATACAACTCTATAACGTTGATAGGGTCTCTATCGCCGACGCTGCAGTGGAAAAGGTCCTTGTCCATCGAGCCTATTCTTCTAACTTAAACACTTCATTCCCAACAACGTTCTCGTTAATCTTTTCTGAACCGTCTCCAGTTTAATAATATCATCAATGTGACTGGGTGACCAGAACTGGACACAGAACTTCAGTAGAGACCTCACGAATCTACAGCACAACCTGAAGATAATGTTCCACCTCCTATACTCAAACGTCTGAGAAATGAAGAACAGCAAATCAAACGCTTTCATATCCACCCTGCCTACACATGATGCAAACTTCAAATAAATATACCAAAACCACTAGATCCCTCTATTCTACAACACTACCAATGGCCTGACATTAAATTCTATATGTCCTCTCGTTGCTTGTTTTACCAAATTCAGGTACCTTGTATTTATTGAAACGAAATTCCATCTGCCACTCCTCAGCCCAGTGAGTGATAGTACTGGGGAAGGAAACTTTGAAAGTAGACCGCTGCCTTTGATCATTCCGTGCTTTTAAGAAGATGGCAGTCACACGTTACAGGTGGGAAAGAGCGATGGGTGTATTTGATGCAGAAAGTATGCTATTTCTTCATCTCTGGTGGTCAGTGATAAGTATCTGTTCCAGATCCTTTATATTACAGAATGTGTCTATAGGATGCCTTTCTCTCATATTGCAGATGACAGATAATAGCCAATTAAGGTGGAAATCATCGGCAAACAATTAAAGATCTTAATAGTTTGTCTCGAAGTCGGAGCACATGAACTCAACATCCTATATCTGAGGTAATTACCTTTCATCTGTTAAACAATGTAATTCTTTTAACTGTGTAATTCAGTAAAAGTGAACTAAATTTTAATGAATCCACACAGAGCTGAAAGCTGACATTTAAAATACGACCCAAAATCTGGGACTGGTTTAAGTCTTGTGTATTGTGCAATGCCCATGCAGCTAAGCCAGAGCTCTGGGTTAGATTCCAATACCTGAACTTGAGTGATAGTGTCCCTCACTCTTGACCAGAAGGTTTAGATTCAAGTCCTACCTGTCACTGAGGTATGTCACAGTATTTCAAAACATGCTGATGAACAAACGCACACAAGAATAATTTTACAGCTTTTGGGACTATTGCCAAGTTTTGCTGGTGTAAGCCCAAAAGTCTAGATTCAAATCCGACAGAGGTGCTTCATAATGTGGCTGAACAATTTGATTAAAACGACTTTAGAATTGTGATGTGATGGAGAAGGAAGATGTGTTATAATTGAATTTCAGAATTTAGGCCTGGGATGACTGAATATACAGCCATTCGTGTTGGCTGGAGTCACATTTGCACCTTCTAGAGGTTTATAACATCATGAAGACCATATTAGGGTGAATAGTCAGTGTCTTTACTCCAGGATAGGGACATCCACAACCAGAGGGCATAGAATTAAGGTGAGATGGACAAGATTTAAATGGGACCTAAGGGGACTATTTTCATGCAGAGGCTGATGCATACATGCAAAGAGCTGCCAGAAAAAGTGGTGGAAGCTGGTACAATTACAACATTTAAAAGGGATCTGGATGGGGACATGAATTGGAAGCGTTTAGATTGCTGGAAAATAAAACTAAGTTAACTCACAACATCTGGTTGACACGAATGAGTTCAACCAAAAGATCTGTTTCCGCGCTGCACATCTCTATGATTCACTGATGCAATTAATCATGATCTGTTTGTAATCTTACGTAAGCTTCTTCACCTTCCACTATATAATAAATTTTGGTGTGATCCGTAAACATGCTAACCATGCCTTATGTAATTCTCATCCAAATCATTGATATAAATGTAAACCAAAAGTGGATTCAGCACTACACCCTGTGGAACGCCGCTGGTCACAGGCCTCCAGCCTAAAAGACAACCCTCCTCCACCACCCTCTGTCTACTGTCAATAAGCAGAAACACTCGCACGCATACAGACATGCAGAGACACAGACACAGTTCTGTTTTTTTTCAGTCAGAGGTAGATACGTTTTGATTGATAAGGCGATCAAGGGTTGCAGTGAGAAGGTAGGAACATTTTGTTGAGGAACATATCAGTGATGATCGAACAGCTGATCAGACTCGATGGCCCAAACAGTCCAATTCATGGTTTACACATTTGGAAATGTTGACCCAAGAGAGCAGTGGAGGCAGAGTTTGAGAAATACTTTAATGAACAGAGTCAATAGAAACGTGGGAAAGGTTTGAGGGGCTGGATGGTCGACATCTTTCCAACTGGTTGTGCACTCATTTTTAAAATAAAAGAGAAGGTGACTAGCTCTGAATTCATACACTTTTAAATTTAGAGGTTCCTCCGTTTAAGATTGAGAAACGGTTGTTCCTATCTCCTTTATTATTGTGTTGTCTGTGATATTCTCATCCCCCAGGAACAGTGAAGACTCGGTCATTGAAGATATTCAAGTCTGACCTTGACTGACCTTTATGGGACAGGGAAACCAGTGTTCATTGACAATAGAGAGGAAAGGGCTTTTCAGTCGCAAACAGACCAGCTCGGATGTTTATAAACTCAGCAGCCTGTGCAGCACCTATCCGATGTTCTCTCACTGCACCCATTGAGGCTGTTAGAATGGGAGACAGAGACACGATTCATCCAGTCAGTATCTCTGCAATGAGGCAGGAGGAGATCATTCTGCCCCTCTCATGAGATACAAAGGAACAGAATGAAGGATTTGGACATAGTTTAATAGAGATATACAACAGGAAAACAGACTCTCTAGTCCAACTCATCCTTGCCAACCAGATGTCCTAATGTAATTTAGTCTCATTTGCGACCATTTCGCCCATACCCCTCTGAATCATTCCTTTCCATATATCCACCTGGATTACTTTTTAATGTTGTAATCATACAGCCTCCAACACTTCCTCTGGCAGCTCATTCCATACACATTTCATACTCTGTGTGAACAAATTGCACCTTAGGTCCCTTTTATATTTTTCCCCTCTCACCTTAAACCTCTGCCCTCTAGTTCTGGTCTCCCTTACCCCAGGTAAAAAGACTTTGCCTATTTACCCTATTCCTGCCCCTCAAGATTTTATAAACCTCTATAAGGTCCTCTCTCAAAGACAATATTTTATTTTAATGTGTAGTGACTGCATCAATTTTTCAAAATAGAACAAACAGCCAAAAATGAAATTAATTATGAAGATTATTATTTGTGTTGTTAAATGGATGAATGCTAATCAAGCTAACAGGAAATCTCCCCCCCCCCCCCTCATCAGTGTCTGTCTGGTGCAATATGAGCACAATACTGATATTGCAGAATAGTTCTATTACTGCATCTAAAAGACAGCATTTTCGACCTGGTAACAATCCCTTCAAACATTAGTATATATTCTGTTCTCATCTTTTAAACTGTCATGGATCAGGATCATTGACGGTCCGAACTCTACCTGATCAGAGAACAACAGATGACCCGAATGGAGGACGGCTTAGCTCAGGAACAAATCGACAATCAACTACACAGTATAGCTGAAGGCCATGCAAATTTTCTAAGGGAGCCCTGATTAGCTACCAGGAAATATGGAGAAGAGATAATTACTTGTTTTCAGGTTGGAAAGCTGTAACTAGTGGAACTCCTGAGGTTTCAGTATGAGTTTCTGAACAGTTTACAATCTAGGTTAATGATTTGGATGAAGGGGCAGAATGTATTGGATCTCGGTTTGCTCACACAACATAATAAACATTCAATAAGATGTGAAGTGATAGCAGAGAGTCTGCAATGAGATACAGACAGGGCAACGTCGTGAGCAAACCTTTCGCACAAAAAATGTACAATGTCAGTGATGGGAAGTTTGTTTTGGAGGAAGCATAAAACAAACTTCCTCCAAAAATTGTATAACTGGAGGCAGAAAGCCGAATTCGGTGGGACAAAGGGATTCGTGTGTTCTGGTACATACATCGCAACAAGATCATCTATAGATGCAGAACGTGATTTAGAAAACTAATGGAATGATACTTTTTCTTGCAAAGGGCATTGGGTATGATTTTAAGGTTGTTTTACTGCATCTGAACAGGCCATTGTTGAGACGGCATCTGATGTACTGTGTGGGGTTTGTAATAAAACTGAAGTTAAAAAAAATTGCTTTAGAAACCTTTTAAAGATGTTTCTCTTTATTCGTTCTTGCGATGAAGGCATTATGCTTCGAACATTCAGAAGTTTCGGCCTGACAATAAGAAATGTTCTTATTGACCATGTATGATTTTGGGCTGTTGAATACCTGATGAATATTTTTTCTTCTATGAGAGAATAAGACGGGGGAAGTAATTTTAGAATAAAAATGTATTCATTTACCGACGGATATTGCGAAAGTATTAAAAGTTGTATTATAAAAGTGTACGGGAACTTAGAAACAATTCTTCAAGTCTAATGGGGCGATTTGTTATGAAAGAAATGACTGTGTGTCCGACGGCAGCAATGGTTTACCGACATGGAGCAGGGAACGTGATGGAGTCGTACAGTTCAGGCACTGTTCAAAGAGACCTCATTTGATACAGTTTGCAACCGAATAACGTTAATATGTGATTCAACTCAGAGTGAGGGGAAATGTAACCTTCCTGAGAAAGAACAGCCTGTTGCTCCCTCTCTCTCCGTCTTCTTTTTCCCAGCAATGTGTGTGAGCTGAAAACTCCTCAGTCATCTTTACCACTCATGGAGGATTCCTTTCGAAGAATTAATGAAATCACCATACTGCCTGAATTAAAGGGGATTCAGCTAAATCCATCTGTTCCAGGAGGTTATCCCATTACAAGGAGCTTGTAAGAGCAGAATAGGTCCATAAGCTGAATGTTATTTGGAACAATCACTCATGTTTTCTATCATCATGACTTCAATAAATATTTGGCCAAAGTTCCGTCAAGTTAACTCTCTGCATAGATTGTGTTTTTCAGTTTGTCATCAAATGTGTGCATGCGTCAGTATTTTTAGAGAGGGAAACATCGGTCCTCAGATTTGCAATGTTTGTCATTCATCTTTCCATCGTATTTTGAGCAACTTTGTTTGGGTCATAAACTTGTCAATTGTAGCAGTTTAAAGAATTCTAACTGACTTATTCCTAACTCTGACCCAGTCTGAGTCCTATATTGTTGGTCATATCACCATGTCATTTATATTAACATTTACAGTGATCAGTGGAAGTATGGGACGAGGAAAGGGCATAGTGACCTAAACTATAGATTGGTGAGGCTGACGTGGGCATGTTGTTGGAGAGGATTGTGAGGGATAGGATTTACGTGCATTTACAGATGCAACTACTGATTAGGGAGAGTAAACATGGCTTTGTGCATGGGAAATCGTGTCAAACAAAGTTGATTGCGTTTTTTGAAGAGGTGGCTAGAAAAAAATGAAGGCAGTTTGCTCCTCACTATCCACACAGTCCTCAGCAAGGTGTTCGACATGATTCCACATGGCAGACAAGTTCGTAACGTTGGCTGACAAATGGATCCAAGATGAGCTAACCAATCGATTACAAAATTAAAATAAAGGTTTGAGTCAGAGGATGGTAGGGGACAGCTTTTCAGACTGGAGCACTTTGACCATTGGTGAAACACAAGGTGCTGAGTCCAATGCATTTGCAATTTATATAAATTATTTTAATATAAATATTTGTCTTTAAATTATGTTTTTCGATGATATAAAAATTGGATGTGCAGTGGACAGCAAGATTTACCTCTGAGTTTAATGGGACATCGATCAGATGACCAAAGAGTGACAAATGGAGTTAAATTTAGACAAATGTGTAGTGTTGCATTTTGACAAGATAAAACAGTGCAAGATTTACATAATTAATGGTGGAGCCCTGGGGAATGTTGTCGAACAAAAAGGTACAGGCTCATAGATCATTTAAAGTGGAGTCGCAGGTCGACAGGGTGGTGAAGAAGGGGTTTGGGATGTTTGCCTTTATTGGTCAGTGCTGAAAAATGTGTTGATGGAAAAGCGCCAGCATCTCCAGCATCTGCAGTCCTCACTTTCTCCTCCTTTATTGGTCAGTGCATTGAGTATGCGAGTTGGGAGATCATATTTCGACAGGGCAGGATATTGGTGAGGCCAGATTTAGAATAGTATGTTTAACTCAGTTCTGTCAGCTGTAGGAAGGGTGTCTTTAATCTTGAGAGGGTGCAAAAAAGTTATACAATGATATTGTCGAGCATGGAGTGAATGAGCTACAGGGAATGTCTTTGCAGACTAGGGCTTGTTTACTCTGGAACAACGCAGGCCGAGGTGTGACACAACAGAGGTTTATAAAATCGTGAGTGACATGGGCAATCTGAAAACAAGGTCTTTTCCCCGGCATCTGGGAGTTCAAAACTAAAGGATAAAGGCTTAAGGTGAGAGGAAAAAGATCGTAAAGGAACAAAATTTTCATGCAGATTGTGGTGTGTGTATGGAATGAGCTGTCAGAGAAAGTGATGGAGGCTGATAGTTTCAATATTTAAAAGGCATCTGGGTGTGCATATTAATACGAAGGATTTAGATGATATGAGCCTAGATCTGGCAAATGCATTGACATCAGATTGGAATGATTGGTTTCTGTCGACAGGGTTGCCTGCTGTACGACATTGTAAGAGAGATGAGAAGAAATTCTAAAGGAGTCTTTTGAGTGAGAATTCTCTTTCCCAGAGATATGTGGTTTGCATTTATTCAAAATGTCTTCGTTATGTATTTGACAGAGATTGACTCATGGATTATGGCATACAAACAGGAGAGTGGGGCTGAGACCATAACCTGATGATCCACAAACTTAGTGCCTGGTTGAGAAGGCTCATAGTGTTTAACGACCTAATCCTGGTTCTGAGTCTGATGTTCTGATGTTCCATTCAGACCCTAAAACCTGCTAGACAGGAGCAGTTGGAGGCAACATACTGCCAGAGCTCCCCAGGCTCTCTGGAATAGAGAATTCCTGACATTCACTACTCTCTGTTTGAAGAATCCACTGCCTGTTCCTACATCATGGCCTATCAATATGAGCGATAGAGGTGAATAAAAGGTCTCAGCTAAGAATGAATGGCCATCATATAAAGGCAGTATTTAACTGAGGATAACATCAAGGAGGCTGATCAAAATTACACTTCATCAGATTCCATTGCAAACTCTCCAGTGTTTGGAATCATTCACAGCACAACGGAAGATGTTTCTCATCAGTGGGCATCAATCATCTCAGCCGTAGGAAATCACTGCAGGAGATCCTCAGTGTAGCTCCCTCAGCTCAGGCATCTTCAGTTTGTCAACAGGGAATCCCTGCAGTGTGGAAGCAGGCTACTCAGTCCATTGAGTTCCCATCAATCCGAAGTGGGGATATTCACTCTAGGTTGCACAATATTCAATAGTCAGAAAACTTCATCATCCCTCAGCCTTGCTTGCAACAAGACTGAGACAACGTTCAAGCCTATGCTGTTAAGCTGTCGGTAACATTCATGGAACAGTGCTGCAAATTTCTACAGTAAAAGGACGAGTTCAATCAGTACATCAATCTGCCTTCACAAGAATGTGGGGAAGCCATTCAGCCAATGAAAAGAAGAAGTACAGCCCGTTCAGTCCCTCCCGGTGGATACACAGAAAGACAAGGACGTTGCTTAGCCCCACACGTCACTTTCACGGAATCTGAACGGGGCCATTTTACACCTGGAGTCACTTACAAAGGAACAGGAAGAGGTCATTCAGCTTCTCAAATCACGAACACAGGAACAGGAAGGTGTCAAAGACGCTTCAATATCATAAACGCATGGAGCAGGATCTGCACAGAGGGACTGTTCCATGTTATTCCTCGTGGTGTCATTACCTATGATACATCCGAGTTATGTTTGCGTCGTTGTTTGGCAGTGGGAATTAAGCCATTTTTAAAACCAGTCTCAAAAGCGTCTTCCACAGCTGAGTGATGTTCTTTCTGAAAGTCAAGTATGTGAGGAATGGCTAACTCTTTCAGACTGAAGGTATTATAATTTCTGACAGGATTGTGAACAATGTAACTTAGCAGGGTTATACAGTAACTGCGCATTAAAGTGCACTCAAAGCCAGAAATTCTAATGGTCTAATCGTCTCCACTCACCTGTATTCAACCAAGTCAAACTTCTTCTGAAAATTCAAAGACCCCACTCCCACTGCATCTCAATTGTCGATGTCAGAACGACAATCTCCACAAACTTCAGAAGGTTTAGCAAAGATAATTTCCCTTTCCCGAATCGAGGCTGAATCTACCAAATCATATCATGGTTCTCCAAGTGTCTAGTTATCACATTCCTTATAAAAGGTTCCAATGCTTTTCTCGGAACTGACACCAAACTATTTAGTTTTCGGTTTTCCCTCTCCGTACTGTTTTAAACATTTAGGTTTACAATAGCTGCTTTCCAGTCTGCAGCATCCTTTCCAGAATCTAAACAGCTTTGAAGAATAATCAGTAATTCTTTCACTAGCTTTGTTCCCACCTCCTCAGTAGTCTGGGATGTAGCTCATCAGATGCAGCAACATACCAAACTTCAATTTGAATAGATTTTCAAAAACATAGTCTTCATTAATTCTAGTTTCCTGCAGTTCCTCATTTTGACCAGTTCCCGTTCCCTCGTATTTCTGAACGTTAGTTTCTTTACCTTCCCCTGTGGAGACAGAACCAATGCTCCCTCACATCAGCAGAGGGCTTCTATCAGCTCGTGATATATCGGCGGAGTGCACTACAGAGATGGTGCATATGTTACCCACTCCTGCCTGGAATATTCCAGAATCAATGCAGTTCATGTCATGGTGAGTGTCAGCACAATCCTGTCCCTGGTGTGAAGCTCCAGGTTATACTGAAGGAGAGGACACAGCTCAGTGGCCACCTCATTTTTAAACAAACTGGTTTCATACTTTACAATTGGAATGGGTCCAACTTAGAAAGATATTCCTGTAAATCCCAGGGAGGATAGTACAGGGCCCCCGCCCCTCCTTGTGTACAGAGCTTACCTTCTGTGCAGTCTCAGCTCCATTTGTTTACCATGCAATGCTCATATCTCGTCCAGAGTTGGGTCATCAAACCCTCAGGTATCTCTGAATGAACCCAGCAGCAGACAATACAAACCCGAGAAAAGCGTCCACATAACCTCCCCTTACTTTGTAATGACAGGAGCAAGTGAATTCCCCTCCCACCTCCACCCCCCACCAGACGGTGCACACATTCGGTGTTGAAAATATTTCTCTTCTGAGCGAAAAAAACCCGTTACATGACTGCACTGTCCGAAAGTAACAGTTCCTCTCTCCAAAGAAGCAGTTGACAATGTAAAATTACGTTTCTCTGCATCTCAGCAACTATAACGACAGCACCAGCATTTCCGATTGAGTTGATCGGCCTACTCAGGGAACAGAGATAGAGAGAATAAAACCCAATGTAAATAAGGACCCACCTAAATTGGCATGATATTCAGGAATATAGGAAAAGGGAAAATGTTAGAAGAAGCTCCCATTTAATTTTCCTTCATCATCATTCCCTTTGTTTGTTTTTCATTTCTCTCCTTCTCTCTCTCTCGCTGGACATTTATCCATCCATTCCTCAAATCTCCCCCTCACTCATCTAGCCATACCGGATATATAAATAACATTTGCCAGTTGCTTTCAGTTCGGATGAAGGGTCACTACACTCGAAACGTTACCTGCTTTTTCCTGACAGAGACCGCCATATTCACTGAGATTCTCCAACATTTTCAGATGCTGGGGGGATTTTATTTCAGATCTCCATCATCCACTTTTCCTTGGTTTATTTCACCTTTAATGTTGTTATTTACCGGGACGCCAGCATCACTGGCAAGGGCAGCATTTTCAGTCCATCAATAATTGCTCTTGACTGCGAAGCCATTTGTCAAAACAATATAGAGCCAACCATACTGTTGTAGGCCTGGAATCACACTTCGGTTCGTTACCAAATGCTATCAGTGAAATAATAAAATAAATCCTGATGGCATATGGTTGCTGTAAGTAATATGAGATTTCTTTCCAATTTTTGTCATACGAATTTAAGTTCTTTCATTGGATCTGGTAGGATTTGAAACAATGCCTTTAAAGTCACAACTTGTGTCTCTGAATTACCATCCGGTGACTTTATTGCTCTGATATGGTGTCCTTATTATGAAATAACTGGAGAGACAAGGAAAAGTTTATTGTCAGGATATTTTTATCTGGAAGAGTGGTCAGAAGAAAAGTGGAGCCGTAAAATTAGAAGTTAACAAGAGGACAGATGACAACTAATTCAGCAACAGTACTGAGGCTGACAGAATACAGAGACACATAAACGTTCAGTGCTAAAGGAAGAATTAAGGGTCTGAACAGTCTTATTCCTTCTTAGATGTTTATGAGTGAGGAGTCTGAAATTGTTGAAAATTGATTTTGTGACTGAAACGAAGAATAACAGTTTATGTATTTGTTAAATATAAATAACTGAAATAGCAATAACTTTCACCATTGTTTTTAGAATTGACAGGTATAGGCTTACCAGGAACGCTAAGAATAGTGTGGATGGGGTAGTAACCTGCCTGAATCATCATCAGTAAGGCTTTTATCAGCAACTCTAAACATGGCCAATATTGGACAAGATAGTAAAGACACAAGGATAAACTCCTGTCCATTATGAGAATATTCCAGCCGAATGATCTTAAATTCTGATACATTATTGGAACATTCCAGTCTAATGTTCCCAGATTCTGATCTATTGTTGGAGCATTCCAGTCTATTGTTGTAAGATTCTCTTTCTCTCCCTCTCTCTGTCCTGCAGATACAAATCATCTTAAGGATGACGCTGTTGCTGATACTATTGGATAACAGGTTGAAGGAGGCCCCCCATTCAGAGAAGAGGAAACCTTCTAGTGACGCAATTCGGGTCCATGGAGACTGACATCAATCACAGGCACTGAACATGCAGCTCTAATTAACCTCCTTTCACGACAACCCTCATGTGCCACAATAATACTTGTTCTGGGTGTTTTGTTGACATCGTTGACTGTTGAGTGAATGGCACATCTCCAATTGTAAAGTTAGAGGTGAGGCAGAGAGCTGATGCTTTCTCTTCACAAGCTCGATGTTTCTACTCTGTTTTGGCAGAATTGGAATTGCTGGACTCCCGACGCCGTCTGTGCCTGATCACGAGGCCAGCTGCATCGGTTCGTTTTATTTATGTTTGAGTTTGACATTTATCTGGCAAGGACTTAATGGCGTAAGTGGGATTAGGCATTTTTAAAAGGCTCCTACAGTGCCATAGATAGTGTAGATACAGTCCATTCCTTGTGGTCCTTGCAGCCACGGCCTAGTCCTGTGGAGTGATGGTCAAGCTCTCCCAGAACCAGGATTCTTAGTTTTACCTTTCGCCAGTTATTGCTGGTGTCTCAGCAGGGTTGGACGGCTGCTATAAACACTCTCTGAGATTTGTCTCAGAATTGTATTTTGATGTGCGTTCCTCCTGGAATTGGTGCACTGCTTGTGAAACAATCTGTTTCCTGAATGTGCTTTTAACAAGTGTTACTTCACTTCCCTCAACTCATTATATTCAGCCAAAGACAGTTTTACATCACTTGTCTCCTTATAAAATACAGAGAACTTTTTTGTCCACAGCCGTTATCTGGACCGTTTTCGGAATTGCATCTTTTTTCCTTGTTATGAAAGTTTCTCTTGCACCTTCTCAATGACTGTTTCTGTCTGTAACAGTTATACTGTCTCCCACCGTTGGCTGGACTGCTGGTTTATGATGTAGCACTTGGCCAACAGCGCAAGTTCAGTTCCTCACACTGACAGAGGTTACCATGAAGGGGGCGCTCTCTCATCCTTACCCATCACCCGAGATGTGGTAACTCTCAGGGCAAACCACCACGAGTGTTCTCTCTCTAATGACAGAGCAGTCCCATGGTCATTTGGAACTGTATTATGGCACTGTTAACATTTCAAAATGTCATCTATGTTATAATTTAGTTTTGCATGATATTTCCGGATGTTCTGCAGCCATTTCATTTGTAAAACTGCCAGCATTTCCTCCACACTGCACATTCCTGCCCATTTCACAATAATTCTTGACTCTGTTGCTATTTATGAACCTTCTGTCTGTGCTTCTAAACCATTCAATATTTCTGCCTCTAATGCTCTGCCGGGAAGATAGTTCTAAGGACTCAAAATAATTCGATAAAACAAAAAAAAAACAAATCTAATCGGGGTGTGAGGTTTTTATTGTCTCCTTACCATAATTCCATTGGAAGCAGTTCAGAGATGTTTCACTTCATGTATTCCATGGATGAATGTGAGGCAGCAGTGGTAATCACAGATCCAACATGCTCCTCCGTTAGTTCTATTAGTTAATTGTAGTTGACGAAAGAAATCTGTCTGACTTGTTCCTATCAGTGAACCTGACACAGTCTGAGACCTTTATGATTTGCCATATCACCAACCTGTTTACATTTAATATTTGTTGTGAGCAGTGGAGGAATGGAACTAGGAAAGGAAAACCTGACACCCTCCAACCTCAGTCAGAACATGAATGAGGAGAAATTCGCAAAATGGGGTTTAATTCCAGTTGGAAGTCTCCGAGAAGTTGGTGATGGCTAAATCTTTATATTATATCAATGCTTGTTCGTCTGATTGTCCAAATACAAGAGAATCAGAGATAATGGTGCATGGAGAGAAAAGTGCAGCTGGAACCACAGTAAGATGAGCCACGACCTTAATTACTCGTGGAGTGAAAGGGTCGAATGGCTCACTCGTGTCCCTCAGCCCTATGTTCTATGTTCCATTCAGCCCTTCAGACCTGCTACACAGGGGCAGGTCGAGGCCACTCCGATTGTTAGATGCAGTTTCGTCAATGTACTTGGAAAATCCAGGCTGGGTCAGGAAGTGACACCTCCCCCCACCCCCACGCACAGGCTTCTCCTCTCTGTAACTTCTAGTCTAGATGTGGGTCATGTTACAGACCCAGATTCACTGTGAATACAGCCTCCTACCCCGCCCCGGGGTAAACTCAAACAAGTCCTCTTCTCCTCCTGAATGCAACATTGTACTGAATGACTTCCAGTCAAATATCCAGTTAATTTCCAAAAGCATAACATGAGAACATAAGAAATAGGAACAGCAGCAGGCCATTCAGCCACTCAAGCTCGCCTTGTCATTTAACATGAACATAGCTGACCTACTCCAGAGCTCAAATCCGCTTTCTTGCCGACTCCTTGTACCCCTCTACACCTCTCTGGGTTTCACAATTCCAGACATTCACTACCTTCTGAGAGAAGAAACTGCATCTCAGTTTGAAATCGATATTCCATATTCGATATCTATGTCCCTGAGTTCAATACCACACACAGCAGTCGAAGCACGTTCTCAACATGTAACTTGTCAAGCCCCGTCGGGATCTTGTATTTTTATCAGTTTTCCTCCTCATTCATTTCAACCACAATGAGTAATTGCCTCCCCATTTTAGAGGTTCTCGATAACACAACCCTTTCATCCCAGGAACCCGCCTAAAGTACCAACCGAGTTACTTGCTGTATCAGCATGCAGACGTTATGTTTCATTCTCAGGAACACTCCAATCTTTTGGACTGCTCGTTTTCTGGAAGTTCTCTCCAGCGAATAACAGCCTGCCTTTTGATTCTCAGTGTTATCCTCAATCTCGGATGTATATTGCACTCAGCTCTCTCCTTCAGGCTATTAGCATAGATTGTCAATAACTGATGCCACGGACTGATATCTGTGGTACTCCAGCAGATACACTTTTATCATAACCATCCATTAATCTTGACTCTCCGTTTGCTATGTGTTAACCAATCATCATTCCATACTAATACATTATCCATCAAACTATGATCTTCTGTCTTGTGTAAGAACCTTCATTTTCTGATACCTTGTGGAGAATCTCTGGAAAGCCTCGTGTCCACCAGTTCCCTTTTATCAAGTCCGCTTGTTACATCCTCAGCGATCTCCAGAAATACTTCATGATTTTAAAGATTAAAATATAAATTTCAGTTCACAAAACCACACTGGCTCTGCGTGAAGTTTCTCTAATTGTCCATGCAGGCCAACTTTTCCAAACTAAATTAGTCCCATCTGCTTGCATTTGGCCAATATGCCTCTAAAGGTTTCCCATTCATATGTTTGCCCAAATGTCTTTTAAATGTTATGGGTTTACACGCATCTGCCAATCTTCCTCTGGCAGCTCATTCCATACCCACACCACCCTCTGTGGAAAAGCATTTCTCCTTCTTCACTTTTAAATCTCCCCCTTTCACCTGAAGCCGATGCCTTCTATGCTTGAACTCCTCCATCCTGTGGAAAAGACCTTGGCTATTCACCCTATCCATGCCTCCCATGATTTTCTAATTTCTATAATGTCACACATCAATCTCCTACACTCCATCTGATACTAACTTCAAGATCAAGTATTTAAAAATAAACATCGCAAATTTGAAACAAAACTAAAAGAGACTGATAAACAACACATTGTCCAGACTTCATATTGTCATTTGCTTTTCTCTATGTTACAATACTAAGGCAGCATGAACTTTTTACTCGTGTCAGTAAGTAGTCAAACAACGGAATTCCTTTTTCTAAAGGGGTTGATGATCTCGACAGTGAAAACATACTTTTGGCCAGATCTACATAATACCACATAGTTAACATTCTCCATCCAGAACTCCCTATGACCTTGTCTTTTTGTGTTTTCTTTATCTTGCACTCAAGGGAAGGAACCCCTTTCCCCCATTCATATCCTAATTTAAACCCGTTTTACATCATCCGATTGTTCTCCACTGATAAATGTCCGTTTATCTGTTGCCACACCCTATTTTCCCTGTCATCCATCCCCCACCTCTGGCAAGGGATCAAAAACCCACTTTCCAATCATTTTCAGTTCTGAAGAAGCATCGCACTAGACTTGAAACGCTAACTCTGTTTCTCTGTCTCTGCAGATTCTGCCAGACCTGCAGAATTTCTTCAGAAATGAAGAGGAACAGCACAACTTTTCAAACCAGCAAATAATTATGAATAATGGACAAAAAAATGCAAAACTTGCTGGACAGACTGAGAGCTTTGTAGAAGGGTCACTCGAAGAATTAAATCGCAGATATTTCAGATAAAACTGGGTTATCATGTGATGCTGAAAAACCACAGCAGCTGCAGAAGCAGATTTTTTTTCAATCATAGTCTGTAACCTTTCCCCCAGGATAATCCCTCAGTCTACTATTACCATCAAGACAATCCATAGTTATTTGACGAGTGTGTGTGAACATGCCAGAGTCAGACCCATGTGTACCTAAACTTGATGATAACAAGTTAAAGCTAGCGCACTGAATTGGTTACACTCCCAACAGCGGAACTAACATCTGATGGAGAGGGAGAATTGATCCCAATTCAAACAGATTAGATCTAAGCTCTGCAGTACTGTCACATCCAGAGATAAAGGTCGATGAAACATTAAACAACTTACTGGCGGAGAAGACTCCTGAAATCTCCCTATCCTAAATATTTGAACAGCCGTATACATCTGTGTAACAGACAAGGATGTAATATATACACCGGCCTCAGCCAGAAGCGTGTTGTTGTTAATCCACCTCATCCTCAGCATGATACCCACAAAATCACAGATGCTTGTCCTTGACCGATTCAATTAGCTGCACGTGACATGAAGAAACAGCTGAACACAGGAGATAAGGCAATGGGCCCTGCAATAGGATTGAAGACTTGTGCTGCACAACAAGCCATGTCGCTGGGGAAGCTGTTTCATTCCAGCTCCAACTCTGACATCTCCCTGGCAATGTGGAAAATTACTCAGCTGTGTCCAGACTCCTAAGAGGACAATAATTACAATGTGACCAATTACCATCCCGTCTGTCACATCACAATATTCAAACCAAAGGGAGTCATTTCCGACAGATCTGTCAAGCAGCACAGAAATACCCTGCTCAGTGTGGTTTCTGATAGGTCCCCATGTGAAGATGGTGCCGATGTGGAAATGTCACTGGATTACTAATACTAACCAGACCAATGCTCTGGAAGCTGGTGGAAGTTAAAAACAAGTAATAAAAGATCGAGTTGTAGAATATGGTCCGTAGTAGTGACCTTGAAGCCAATTTTCAAACACCAAATTCCTTCACGAATGTACTTTGAGGAAGTCAATCCCCCGTGCTTTCCTTGTCTGGCCTAAAACTGACTCCGAACACACAGACATGTGATACACTCTTCACTGGTCTCTAAATTGGCCAAGGAAGACACTCAATAGCATCAAACCTCTCTGAAGTCTTAAAGGATAAATCCGGACTGAAAACTCGGCACCAGCATTAGTATTGGAAAAGGGAATGGGAAGCACAGTCCTATTGTCCCTGCAGAGACCTCCTTCTTAACATCTGAGAGCTTCTGACAACATTGACAGAGCTTTTCCACAGACTGCACAGAAACCTTGGGAAATGAGTTGGCCAATCAACACATTGAGCCTTCCCCCATTCCAGCTCAATGCAGTTTTCCCAAACAATCTGCATATCCCGCAACATGATTAACCATTAAAATAGGAACTACAGTAGTAGAATGTTCTACCCCATTCAATACAATGACAGCTGATCGTTTATTTCCACACCATGAGCCTGTTATCGCCACGTTTTTACTGTCTAAACATCCTTGTTTATAATCAGTGCCTTGGTTTCCACAGCCTGATCTTGGAGAGAATTCCCTCGGTTCACCAGTCTCTGTGTGTACACATTTATTCTCATCTCAATGCAGTGTGGCTAGTCTGCACCGAATACTGTGTCCCGTGGTGTTAGACATCTCAGCCAGGGGAATTATAATCGTGCTTCCAATCTGTTTCACCCTGTCAGAGTTTTATGTATCTCACAGTGATCACCACTCATTTTCCTATATACCATGAAATACAGGCCCAGTCACGTCAATCCCTTATCCGACAACAAGCCTGTCATCCCAGAGATCAGTCTGGTCATTCTTCACTGCTCATCCTCAATGTCAGCTTTGTCTTTTATAGAAAAGAAGACCAAAACTGAACACAATACTATACAATGTTCGAGATGGGGTCCCACCAAGGCCCTGTACAGCTGCAGTAAGACAACCTTACTCCTGGACTCAAATCCCCCTGAAATGAAGGTCAACACATTATTTATCTAACTAACTGCTTTCTGTTCCTGCAATATTGCTTTCAGTGACTGGTGTATAGGGATGTCCAGATCATTTTCAATGTTACAGCTCCCCACTTGCTGTGCCTATATACACTGGTCAGCGTGTCATTGCCATTCCCAGTATTGAATTCTGGATTCAGAACTCACTGCCCTACATGGACCCTGGAGGCTGCGCAGGCAGAAACAAATCAAGGAGCATAAGTCCATTTATATATCTACATTTTAGAACCAATCCATTTTCAAATGGTCGGCTGCTGTTCTATTTATCCAACGAATTGCACAACGTCACATCTACCCATACTGCTCTACATCTGCCAAACATCCACTCCACTTATCTCAATCAATTTAGAGCTTTTCTTCATCCTCCTCACCAACTGACAATCCAACATGGTTTAGTGCTGTCTGCGGGATGGGAAATATTGCATTTGGTGCCCTCAACCAAATATTCGATGCGTGTTAGGAATAGTTGGGGCCCAATCACCGACCCCTGCGATACACGATGAGCCTTCGTCTCCAATAAAAGGGTCCTTTTATTCCGGTGTTTCTGGTTCAATGGCTCCTTTGCTCGGGCTTTTACACTCTGACTTGCTTTTTTTTCCCTTATTTTCTCCACCTCTCTTTTCTCTCTGTAACATCCTGACGTTGTAGCTTGGACAGCATCAGCAGCAACGACAGCACAGACATGCAGACATTCAATGGACTCAGGGCATGGTCGTCGAGAGGTCTCAAGTGGAGCACAGCGTATGGCCCTTGAGGTGGGCCGAGTGCAGAGGAGAGTGTGTCCCTGGTTACTTTTCCAGAGCATGCACAGGACCTGGAATTGGCGACCGCTACATCAGCAGAGGCAACATGTGTGAGGTACGCCCAGTTGCAAACGGTGATGCCAGAGGATCGGGGACTTTGTTGTTGTTGGATAGTGCGTTGGTGCTGATGTCGTAGACGATGGAAGGGCATCATGGCAAAATCGATGAGGTGGGCACACAGTAAGAGTCATGTCTCTGATATTGAATGGTCTGGCAATGGGGGTGACGAGGCGTTGATGGAAGAGTATTAGTCCAGCGGCAAAGATGGCATCTGAGGATCAGCATCTTCGATGTTAGTGGCCTCTGGTGTAGATGGTGATGAAGCTGGTGTCCAGTGATGGGGGGTGCAGGTTTCACTGATAGTAAGGCGCTGACTCAGGACCCATGGACTTTCTTCTATGTATACTTTAAATTTTTTTCAATATTCAGTATTCAAATTATTCAAAACGTTGCCAATTTGATGCACAAATGTCTTGTCTTTGCCCTGTAAAATGCACCTGAAAGTAAACTCAAAATCGATATCAAAATATTCCACTCATTGTTTCCTGCCAGCTATGCCGTGCTAACGCCATGTCCATACGTTAGCCCCAGTTCCATAAGATGTGACGCTGCACATTAGTTTTTGAAATTTACCGAAAAACCTTCCAAAAATTTAAATACATTATATCCATTGCTTCACCATAGTTAACTAACCAGCCAGTATCTCAAATATGATGCCCATTTCATAAATTTATGCTGACGTTGTCTATGTTCATTACTTTCAGTCCCAATATTTTCTACAAAACCATATATTGACTAATTTCATTCTATTCTTTTTTTCACCAGACTTGGGATTCCTAGTCGTGCTGGGAAGTTTTTTTTTGTTTTGTTGATATTTTCTTCTGTGAAGACAGAATTGAAGTACTACCTTCACAGTTCAGCCATTTCCCTGTTTTCCATTCTCCATTCCCTTGTTTCAGATTGTAATAAACTGCTCTTTTTCTTTAACTTTCACACTAACATACTTTTGGAAGCTATTGCAGTTGAGTTGTATAACCTTTATTAATACGTGTTTTCAGAAGCCAGCAATTTCTGCCTTATGCCTTATGACTACCCTTCCACAATCATACAATCAGAGAAGGAGATATTCTGCACCATCAGAAATACAACACGATATACATTATTCCCACATTCCTACATGCAGCCTGCAGCCTGGGAATGTCATGAGAGTCTGATGTTGGTCCATGTACTTCTTAACGGTTGTGAGGTGACCCACGGCAACATTTTTAAAAAGTTAGTAAAGGTGATTTATTTTCCGGGGAGATCCAAGATATTGGGTGCCCAGTAGGTTTGCCCTGCTCAGCTCTGCATTAGAATCCAGACAAAGTGGTGCATTCACATTCTCTTTCTTACCCATTGTGGTAAAAAATACTGCCCCCCTGTATTGCTGTATGCCAGTTGAAGTGGGTAAAGAAAATGACTAAGGGTGAAGGACCACGTGGATCGCAACTAGCAGGCACTGCCCTGCAGCCACGGATACACCCGCGGCCATGGCTTCAGCCTCTGTGAACCTGCCAGGGGACTTAACATCAGAGCAGAGCTTGGTCAAGGAGTATGTAAAACTCCGAGAGAAGATTGATTAGTATGAGCGCTCCATGTGGGGAAGGAGGAAGAATCACCTCTTATTTGTGTTATATGTTGGTTCATTCTACAAGGAGTAGTTAGGTGTTTTGCGTTGGTAGTGTTTGCAGTTGTATTTTCAAGTTTATATGAACTATTTACCACTCTCTCGCCGTGCGCAATACAAGGGATCCTTCCTCACATGGGGATCAGGGGCTATTTCGGATGGCTATGGCTAAACGCTCATTTAAATCGTGCAACTGGAACATTAAACGGGAGTCATTCACCAATTGATGCTTTCAGGCCTTAGAAAGGAAAGGGTCAATGTAGCCTTGGTGCCAGAAAAAAAAGACATCTAACCGATAAGGAACATTTAAAGTTACAGAAGAGAGTGTTTGGCTGGGTATTATTTTCATCCGTTAATTGAAAATGTAGAGGAGTAGATTTTCCCATTCAGAAGAACGTTCTATATCAGTTGTTTGTCCAAATTAAGGACGGATGTCAGCTTTTCCTAATCCGTAAAGCTTTAATACATCGAGAGGAACATGGGAGAGAGTCATAGAGTCATAGAGATGTACAGCATGGAAACAGACCCTTCAGTCCAACCCATCCATGCCGACAAGATATCCCAACCCAATCTAGTCTCACCTGCCAGCACCCAGCCCATATCACTAGAAATCCTTCTTATTCATATACCCATCCAAATGTCTCTTATATGTTGCATTGTAACACCCTCCACCACTTCCTCTGGCAGCTCATTCCATAAACGTACGACCCTTGAAAAGTTGCTTTTCAGGTCTCTTTTATATCTTTCACTTCTCACCCTAAACCTGTGCCCTCTAGTTTTGGACTCCCCAAACCCATGGAAATGACTTTGCCTCTTTAGTCTGTCTATGCCCCTCATAATTTTGCGCAACTCTATAAGGTCTCCCCTCAGCCTCCGACGCTCCAGAGAAAACAGCCCCAGCCTGTTCAGCCTCTCCCTATAGCTGAAATCCTCCAAACATGGCAACATTCTTGTAAAACTTTCCTGAACCCTTTCAGGTTTCACAATATCTTTCCAATAGGAAGGATATCAGAATTATACGCAATATTCCAACAGTGGTTTAGACAACGCCCTGTACAGCTGCATCATGACCTCCCAACTCCTGTGCTCAATACACTGAACAATAAAAGAAAGCACACCAAACGCCTTATTCACTATCTTATCTACCTGCGACTCCACTTTCAAGGAGCAATGAACCTCCACTCCAAGGTCTCTTTGTTCAGCAACACTCCCTAGGACCTTTCCATGAAGTTTATAAGTTCTGCTAAGACTTGCTTTCCCAAATTGTAGCATCTCGCATTTATCAGCATTACACACCATCTGCCAGTTCTCAGCCCATTGTTTAATTGGTCCAGATCCTGTTGTAATCTGAGGTGACCCTCTTCGCTGTCCACTACTCCCGCAATTTTGGTATCATCTGCAAATTTACTAACTGTACCTCTTATACTCGCATCCAAATCATTTATGTAAATGCCAAAAAGCAGTGGATCCCGCACAGATCCTTGTGACACTCCACTGGTCACAGACCTCAATTCTGAAAACAACCCTCTCTATCTTCTCCCGTTGAGCCAGTTCTTTATCCAAATGGCTAGTTGCCCTGTATTCAATGAGATCTAATCTTGCTAATGAGTCTCCCATGGGGAACCTTGTCGAACGCCTTACTGAAGTCCAAATAGATCACATCCACTGCTCTGCCCTCATCAATCCTTTATGTTACTTCTTCAAAAAACTCAATCCAGTATGTGAGACATAATTTCCGATGCACAAAGCCATGATGGCTATCCCTAATCAGTCCTTGCCTTTCCAAATACATGGACAGCATATCCCTCAGGATTCCCTCCAGCAAGTTGCCCACCACCGTTGTCAGGCTCACCGGTCTATAGTTCTCTGGTTTGTCTTTACCGCCCTTCTTAAACAGTGGCACCACGTTTACCAACCTGCAGTGTTCCGACACCTCACGTGCGACTATCGATGATACAAATACCTCAGTAAGGGGCCTAGCAATTTCTTCTCTAGCTTCCCACAGAGTTCTCCGGTACACCTGGTCAGGACCTGGGGATTTATCCACCTTTACACTTTTCAAGACATCCAGCACTTCCTCCTCTGTATCTGGACATTTTGCAAGATGTCACCATCTATTTCCCTTAGTCTATATCTTCCATATCCTTTTCCACAGTAAATACTGACGCAAAATATTCATTTCGTATCTCCCCCATTTTCTGCGGCTCCACACAAAGGCCGACTTGCTGATGTTTGAGGGGCCCTATTCTCTCCCTAGTTACCTTTTTGTCGTTCATATATTTGTTAAAACTCTTTGCATTCTCCTTAATTATATTTGCAAAAGCTATCTCATGTCCCCTTTTTGCCATCCTGATTTCCCTCTTAAGTATGCTCCTACTTCCCTTGAACTCTTCTAAGGATTCACTCGATCTATCCTGTCTATACCTGACATATGCTTCCTTCTTTTTCTTAACCAAACCCTCAAGTTCCTTAGTTATCCAGCATTCCCTATACCTACCAGCCTTTCATTTCACCCTGACAGGAATATACTTTCTCTGGATTCTTGTTACCTCATTTCTGCAGGCTTCCCATTTTCCAGACATTCCTTCACCTGCGAAAATCTGCCTGCAATCAGCTATCGAAAGTTCTTGCCTAATACCGTCAAAATTGGCCTTTCTCCAATTTAGAAATTCAACTTTTAGATCTGGTCTATCCTTTTCCATCACTATTTTAAAATGAATAGAATTGTGGTCGCTGGCCCCAAATTTCTCCCCCACTGACAACTCAATCACCTACTCTGCCTTATATCCCAAGAGTAGGTCACGTTTTGCACCTTCTCTAGTAGGTACATCCACATATTGAATCTGAAAATTATCTTGTACGCACTTAGGAAATTCCTCTCCATCTAAACCTTTAACACATTGGAAGTCGCAGTCTATGTTTGGAAAGATAAACATCCTCTACTATACCTACCCTATTATTCTTACGCATAGCTGAGATATCATTACAAGTGTGTTTTTCAATTTCCATCTGACTATTGGGGGGTGTATAATACAATCCCAAAAAGGTGATAATCTCTTCCTTATTTCGCAGTTCCACCCAAATAACGTCCCTGGATATATTTCCGGGAATATCCTCCCTCAGCACAGCTGTAATGCGGTCCCTTATCAATAATGCCACTCCCCTCCTCTCTTCCGTCCTTTTCTATACTTCCTGGAACATAAAGCTGCCAGTCCTGCCCAACCCTGAGCCATGTTTCTGTAATTGCTGTGATATCCCAGTCCCATGTTCCTAACCATGCCCTGAGTTCATCTGCCTTCCCTGTTCGGCACATTGCATTGAACACATGCAGTTTAATTTATCAGTGCTACATTGTCTCTTCCTGCCCTGACTGTTTGATTGACTTCTTTTCTCAACCGTACCAGTCTCATATTGATCGCTTTCCTCAGTCTCCCCATGGGTACCCCCCCCCCAACCAACACCTTACTAGTTTAAATCCTCCCGAGCAGTTCTAGCAAATTTCCCTGTCAGTATGTTACACCACTTCCAATTTAGGTGCAATCTGTCATTCTTGTACAGGTCACTTCTACCCCAAAAGAGATTCCAATGATTCAAAAATGTGAGTCCTTCTCTCATGCACCAGCTCCTCAGCCATGCATTCATCTGCTCTATCCTCCTATTCCTGCCCTCGCTCACTCGTAGCGCTGGGAGTAATCCAGATATTACTACCCTTGAGGACTTCTTTTTAAATTTCTGCCTACTCTCTCTAATCTTACTTCAGAATCTCAACCTCTTCCCTTCCAATATCGTTGGTCCAATGTGGACAACGACCTCTCGCTGAACCCTCTACCCCCGTGAGAATAATCTGTACCCTCTCTGAGACATCCTTGATTCTGGCACCAGGGAAACAACACTCTATTCCGCTTTTCCTCTACTGTCCACAGAAACGTCTGTCTATACCTCAGACTACAGAATACCCGAACACAATTGATCTCTTGGAAGCTGAAGTACCACGCGTTGCGTTAGACCCAGTCTCAATACCAGAAAATTGACTGTTCGTGCTATGTTCCCCGAGAGTCCATCACTCCCTACATTTTCCAAAACTCCATACCTGTTTGAAATGGGTACATCCACAAAAGCCTTCTGCCCTAGGTGCCTACCTCTCTTACCCTTCTTGGAGTTAACCCATCTGTGTGACTGTATCTGAGACATTCGCACTTCCTATAACAGCCATTCATCACATACTGCGGCTGTTGTAAATTCCTCATCGCTTTGAAATGTCTATCCAAACGATCCATTTGATCTGGTAAGACTCGCATCCAACAGCATTTATGGCACATATAATCCGTCGTAACCCTTAAACTCTCTTTAAGCTCCCACATCTGACAAGAAGTACACATCACTGCAAAGTCCCGTTTTGCTCCTTCACAATATACAGACTCAGGAAATTACACCGTCTTATTCCTCTACAAAACACTGCACCAGGTTAAATTAATAGCTATGGCTTTTATTTTACGTTAAATCAAGAGACCTATCTACAATAACATATAATCAAGAAAGATTCCACTATACTCACTGATGCAGCCTTTCTATTGTACAGAATTAAAACAACGATTAACTGATCTGATTCTGTGTTGTGAACTTCGCCCAAACAGGTTTCTTCAAAATTAGTCGAGAAATTCACTGTTTGTGAGTTTTTGCAAACCCACTCCGATGTCCAGCGATACATGAATTCAAAAACAGCAAAGAAAGTAATTGTACAGGTTCTCTCTGTCTATCTCTTTCTCTCTCTCTCTCTCCCCTGCACTGGCCTCACCGTGTGCTTCTTTTATCTGTTGAAACTGCTTTTGAAACTGCTATTCTTTTGATATTTTTTCCCCAAAAGTTGCAAAACAATGCAACAGCATATAAAACAGTAAGTGCTGTTCCTGGAATTCGTGGAAATCAACTCCAGCATCTAAACTACCTCAAAAAAAGGAGCAGCTCTTACAGCCAGAAAGGTTTCCCGTCCTCCACCTTGACCCTGGTACACCCTTCAAATTAACGGATGCACTCTCCAGGTTGATGGCCCTAGGGGGACTTCATACAATTTTAGGGGGAGACGTTGACTGATGTATGGATCCCAAGGTGGATAGGGTCTTACGGGTTCTCGACGATATTTCCCTGCAATCTAGGCAGCTGGTGGATCTAAACAGGGAACTGGGCTTGGTGGATGTGTGGAGATTGTTCACCCTTATCTAACTTCACCTTTTTACCTAACTCACATAAGTGCCAAAATTGGATTGACATGTTTTTGCCCCATTGTCCTTTTTGACTTCAGTGCTGTCCTATAGAATTGGGAATATAGCCATTTCTGATCATGCGACAATGTACATGGAGGTTTAGGATGGTGGCGATGGGACAGGCAGTGGTGCATGAATACCTTCCTCCTGAAGGATAGCTAGTCATAGAGTCGTAGAGATGTACAGCATGGAAACAGACCCTTCTGTCAAACCCATAAATGACGACCAGATATCCCAACCCAATCTAGTCCCACCTGCCAGCACCCAGCACATATCGCTCCAAACGTTTGCGATTCAGGTACCCATCCAAATGCCTCTTAAATGTTGTAATTCTGCCAGCCTCCACCACATCCTCTGGCAGATCATTACATATGTGTATCACCCTCTGCGTGAAACAGTTGACCCATTTGGTCTCTTTTATATCTTTCCCCTCTCACCATAAACCTATGCCCTCTAGTTCTGGACTCCCCGACCCCAGGGAAGAGACTTTATCTTTTTTCTCCTATCTATGCTCCTCATAATTTTGTAAACCTCTATAAGGTCACCCCTCAGGCTGGTAAAAAAACAGTTCACGAGTGACGGCCAGTAATCCGATGGTGCTTTGGGAGACTGCCAAGGCCTATGCAAGGGGTTTGAATATTTCTTACTCGGCAACTTGGAAGCGGTAGAAGGGACAGCAGCAGTTGACAGAGCATATTTGGACAGACCGTTTGAACGCTGCTGTCACCCAGACTGCAAATAGAGCGATTTGATTTCCGAAACAGAGGGTATTCGAGTAATGTGATAACCAGGGTAGATATCTGGCATTCTTGGCCAGAAAGGAGATTGCCCCAGTCTATCACATCCATTAGTGCGCGTGCTGTTAAAATCACCTGCGATCCCAGAAAGATTAATACAGCATTCATGAAGTTCTTTTCTGGGCTCTTCCAGTCCGAGGGCTGTAAGGACAGATTGGCGACAATGAAGCCGTTTTTAGGTACCCCGGACCTCCCAGGTGGAACTTCAGAGCAGGCGTCTCTTTCGAATGCCCCTCTGACAAGCCAAAAGATACAGGAGGCGGTGAGGTAGCTCCAGAGTGGTAAAGCACCGGGCCCAGATGGATTTTAGAGTGAGATTTAAAAGGAGTTCGTAGACATGCTGACTGAGCCAATGTTGGATATGTACAATTCCTCATACAGTCAGGCCTGCCTCACATCCTCTCCGAGAGAAGGAAATATTTATCTCATTCTCCCGAGCACTGAACTTCATTAAGGCCTCTATCCTTATTAAACGTGGACTTTAATATTTTGGTGAAAATGCTGGCGTTGAAGCTGGAAAAGGTCTTGCCCTTCATTGTGAAAAAGGATCAGACAGGTTTTATTCGGGGTTACAGGTCGTCGAATAATAACAGGAGAGTGTTAATATGGTTCAGGTGTGCCAGCTAGGGTCGTTTCCAGGCTTGGTAGTGGATGCAGAGAAAACATTTGACCGGGTGGAGTGACCGTACCTCTATTATGTCCTGGAATAGTTTGGCCTTGGATAGCTTATGCCAGTTCGGTGACAGTATTATCTAGTCACTCATGGTATAAGGTCTGATAATTGTTGCAATGGCAGAGGCAGCCGTCAAGTGTGTCCTCTTTCACCGTTAATATTAATATTGTTGACTGAGCCGTTGGCAGAGCCCATCCGGAGGGACCACAATATTACTGCCCTGGAGGTAGGATCAGGATGGCATAAGATCACGCTTTATGCAGATGACGTTCTTCTCTTTCTAACTAACTCGATGATATCTGTGCGCCAAGTGATTAATGTATTTGGATCTTTCTTGGGGTATAAAATCAACTTTATGAAATTGGAGACCATGCCTGTCTGGGTCTTATTAGAACACTCGATCTTGGAGGTGGAATTCGATTCCCTTTCAGATGGTCAGAGGGAGGTTTCCTATATTTTGGCATTTTTATCACTCCAGCCTTCAAATAATTAGGTAAAGCTATCTTCCTGCAGTTGCTCGAGAACATAAGGCAGGACTTTCATCGTTGGGAGGATCTTTCTATATCCTCGTTGGGAAGAATATCTCCGGTCAAAATGAACGTGTTCCCCCGTTTATTATATCCCAGGCAAATACGCCTTTTGATACTGCCCAGTCAGCCTATACAGAGCTTTACAGTCGGCTTGGATGTTTTATTTGACATCATAGGCGGCCTCTTATGGAGCTCACCCAATTGCAGTTTCCGCGGGAGCTGAGGGATGTGGATTTTAAACACTTTAACAAATACCAATTGAGTTCCCTTCTAGCCTATTTGGCTGATTTGATTTGCCAAGACCCGCGGTCAATGTGGTTGGACATCGATGCCTCCCAGGCAAAATATCCCCTCATTAACCTGTTGTTCGTGGACAAGCTGCGGACTGTTATGGACTATTGCAGAAATCCAACTGTCCTTAACACAGTTAAAGCATGGAAAATGATGCAACAAAGCGAGGGCAATTTATTAAAAAAATCACTTCCACTTTTACTCCCATTGTTGGATTGATGGATTCTAGCTTTTGGCTCTGGGAGTCCGGAGGACTTTTTTTTTGTTTGGGAGACTTAATTGACAGGGTGGGCATGACTTCTTTTGAGCAGGTGAGCCAGAAATATGAACTATCTATGAGATTAGGGATTTTATACAGAAAAAAAAAACTACATTAGTAGTTGGTCCCCATAAGTCGAATATGGAGCTGAAAGTGCTTCGGTCCATGTGCACTCTCTCGGTCAGCACTCTCTAGCATTTAATAGGAGGTAGCGTCTCAAAGGACATCGAGCAGCTGTGTGGAATTTGGGTACAGCAATTGAGCGTGGAATCTTCAACAGAGAAATGGGCAGATATTTGGAAGAATACCTGGAAGACTTCGATTTGCAACAGGACGCAAGCTATGCAACAGAAAGGTACTCCACAGGGTTTATTTGTAATCGGAGTGGCTTGCCAAATTTAAGAAAGAGCGCCCCCAGCGTGCCCAAATGTAAAACAGATGTCAGTACGCATACTCATTGTTTATGGCCATGCCACTAAACTCATAGCTATTAGGGCCCGATAGCGAGTGTTTTGGAAGGGGTCTTGGGAACCGAGGTCAAGGTAAATCTGATGTCCCGCCTCTTGGGTTTGACAGATCACCCATGTTTGGGAAGAAATTGTTTAGTATTCTTTCATTTTGTGCTAGAAAGAACATTCTGATGAGGTGGGTGTCAGACAATCCCCAGGAATCTCGGGCTTGTGTAGGTTAGTTATGAAGCACATCCCCCTGGTCTTCCTTACAATTATCATGCACCGGAAAATGGAACGTTTTCATAGGACGTGGCGGTCTTTTTTGAACAATGTAGGCGCGGGCATTTTGGCTATTTTGGTCAGGGCCTTTGTGTAACCACAAGCATTGTGTCTGGTGTCCTAGATGCCCAATGGGAGGAAGAAGTCTGAACAAAAACACGGCTTCACAAGGCCAGCTCTCGATAAACGAAGGACCCAATTGGGACTCCCAGCCGGAACATACAGGAGAGCTCCAGCCATACATCTTGCAATTGTTTCTGAGCTTGATAATGATGTCCATGGGAATCCAGGGATATGAGCACCAACTGCTAGGTTAAGGTACAGAAGGACGGATATTCATGTATTAATTGAATGATTACTTCACTGACAAATCGAATAAACGTGGCTCTTCTCAGGAAAATGGGACTAGCTGGAGATATCAGACTTTGGGGACGGCGTCCAATAACAAGAATAAGAACATAAAATGAATATGCTGAGAGATAAAATCAAATGGTCAAACATATCAGATGCCCAATCCGCCACACAGAATCAGACACCATAATACAGAGGAGATATCCGTTTAGCAGGGATCACAGTGCAGACAAGCTGGAGTACTGCTTGAGGAGCCTCAATGTCCAGCCAGATTGATTGCGGGTCACGCGAGACCCAGTTGGCTATGTAGATTAATAGAGAAATCAGCTGATTCTTCCTAAAGTCTGGAAAATCCAGTTCTCCCCTTGCTTGTGGAAGCTGCAGCTTCTTTAATTTAATAAGGGGCCGTCCATGATTCCAAATGATTGAACCAATCCAACCGTATAGTTTGCACAATGAGGGAACACTGCTCTAGATACACAATTCCTGGCCCACAGAAGACTGAGGACGGTAGTAGATAGAAAGCATTCAATCTGGTGCTCTGTGATTAATGATGTCCCACAAAATCAATTTTAGGACTACTGCTCTTTGGGACTTTTACTAATGGCTTGGATGAGGATGTGGAAGTGCGGATTAGTACATCTGCCGAAAACACAAAGCTTGATGGAGTTCTGGATAATGTTGAGGTATGTTGTAAGTTGCAATGGAACATTGGCAGGATTCAGAACTGAGCTGATGAGATGCAAATCAAGTTAATCCTGGAAAAATGTGAAGTCATTCATTTGGAAGGGTCGAATTTGAATGTAGAATATTGGGATAAAGGCAGTATACTTTTCAGTGCGGATGAACAGAGCGATCTTGGGGTCCATGGCCAGAGATCCCTCACAGTTACCACCCAGGTTGATGGTAAATCGGCAAAAGCGAGGATGGTAGATGCTGGATATTAGAGTCAAGATTAGGGTGGTCCTGGAAAGCATAGCAGGTCACGCAGCATCCGAGGAGCAGGAAAATCGATGTTTGAAGCAGAAGCTCTTCATCATCTGATGAAGGGCTTGTGCAGGAAACATCAATTTCCCCGCTCCTCGGATGCTGCCTGACTTGCTGTACTTTTCCAACGCCAACCTACTCTTGACCGAGATTGATGTGATTGTTAAAAATCTGTATATTGTGTTGGCTTTCACAAACTACAGAACTGAGTTTCAGAGTTATGAGATTATGCTAAAGCTCTATAAAGCTCGGACTAAACCACTGTCATGAAGTTGAAGGCGTTTATAGTACCTTTAATTAGAGAGTGAATGTTGTTGTGCACTATTAGCTTGCAAGCACCTTCGTATGACCAGCTAGCAGTTCCCAAAGTATACTGGAAAATATAAAGCATGCAACGTTTGGCAGTGAAACAGATATGGTTGCTGATTGAAAACAATTCGAATTTAGCCATTCAGTTTAAATTCTGCAAGAGGATTCAAAAGTGAATCGATTTTGAATTTATTGCTTTGCCAACATCTAACCAATGAGATGATCAAATATTGAGTGGCATAAAAGAGGCAGGCAGTTCGCTAGTTGGGCTGAGAGCCACTGCCATCTGGAGAGAGACAGCCATGCAAAACTCTCTCTGACAAAGATACCGCTTTTGTATGAAACATCCTTGCACTAAAATTCAGAAGACAACCCAGGAAGATCTTCAGCTGAAAGTAAGATGACACTGGAGATGACAGGTGCTGTGTCGTTTTGAAATTATGTTGATGCAATTTTAATGTGGTTTTTTCTTTTTGGAACATTATGTTGTTATAAAGTTGGAGGCAATTACCAACCAGTTCAGAGAAAGAGGGGCTTCCAGTTGTGAATAGCTGTTGTTCAATGTTCACTTTTAGTGTTAAGGAATAAATTGAAATTATTTATACATAAAGAGAGAAGTTTGAGATTTGTCACTCGTACTTTAACAGCTTACGTTGCAAGTTGAGCTTTTCTCGCTGTTTGCTTTAATTGGCGGAAGTGTTCATCACCGTCAGGTCACCCTACACGTGGAACATTGTTTTCAGTTCTGGTCGCCTTGTCATAGAAAAATGTGGAAGCTATAGAGAGGATGCAGAGGATCTCCTGCAGTGCAACAGAAATATTGACACACGCCACACGGAACAAGTGAAATATTGGGAATGTCACGACGAGAAAAGTAAATACTGGCAGACTCTTGATGTCTGTATCAACATCAGTGTGTCAGTGTGTGAATAGTATGTCTGTATTGATGACAGGTTATCTGTGTGTGCATGCGTATCAGTGTATCAGTATGAGTCTCTGTACATCTGTATTAGTATCTGTGTTAATGCGTCAGTTTTTTTGTGTGTATCTATAATCAATAATGTGTGTCTGCCTGTCTGCATTCGTCTCTGTGTGTCCCTGCGTGTCTCTGTGTGTATCCATGTGCATAGCGGATATGTCAGCCTCTGTGATGTTCAAAGTGAAGCAATGCCCCCTCGGTTGGCCTTCACACTCTACTACGTCAACGGAATTCCTGATGAAGTGCTCTAGACCAAAACGTTAAATTTCCTGCTCCTCTAAAACTGCATGACCTGCTTTGCTTTTCCAGCACTGTGATCTCCATCATATGCAGACCTCACTTTCTCACATCAGATTTTCAGTCTGAGAGAGAGCCAGCTCACACCATCCAAACTGACTGCCTGACGTATCGGCAGGTAGAGGGAGTATCATAATTGTCCTGAGGACCCTAACAGTGGAGAATGCTCATGTAGAGTCATGTCTGTGCTCCTTCTACAACTTGGAAGTGATTTGTCTTTGAAGATTATTCGTGACACGGAGTGTACACAATAAAGAGTATTTCCACTGCAACTGAATCCAATGAAGGTCGACTGAAACGTGTGTAAATTGATGTAATGCACTTATTACACGTTCTTTAACTTGAAATCTTTTGTTATGCACTCTTACAAATTATAAGTGAGAAAGGATTGAAAAGTCCTGAAACTGACCCAGTGATGTGGGTAATATCTCAAGAACAATATCACTAGATATCAGACGAAAGTGCTCTGTGCTTAAAAAGGCGTTATTTGAAAACCCAAGAAGCCGTGCAATCTGAGAGATTTACAGAATTTGATGTCATCTGAGAGAGAATAAAATTTGACATTTAGCAAGGGTAGGACTGCAAAGGGGGGCATTTTACGGCTCTACACTTAACATTGATAAAGAGTACAGATGGAGGAAGGGGAGGGTGTTGGTGTCAATTTCAGTGGACTTTCCCCAGAATTTTCAAAGACCATTTTTAACAGAGATGCAGACAGGGATACACACAAACATACATAGACACATTAAACACACAACACAAATAGATACAGGTATCAAAACTTACACACTAAGACATGCACACTCCTGAACAGAAAAAGTAATTTATTTAAGATAGAGATAAGTACGTTATTCATTAATAGGGGAACCATTTGATCAGTTGGCGAAGGCAGAAGAATGCGGCTGAGAAATGTTTCACCCGTATTCAAACGGCAAAGCAGATCCGATTGGCTAAATGGCTTAATTCTGCTCCAATTTCCTATTTTCCGAAGTGATTCATTTTGGAAGATCGAGTTCAAATGCAGATTACAGGGTCAAAGATAGCAGTCTTGGCCGTGTGGAGGAACAGACGGATCTTAGGCTCCACGTCCTTAGATACCTACAAGTTGCCATTCAAGTTGATAGGCGTGTTAAGAGAAGTATGGTGAGTTGGTTTTCGTGAACAGAGAAATTGAGTTTAAGAGCCGCGAGATTATGCTGTAGCTCTATAAAGCCCTGGTTAGACCACACATGAAGTATTGTGATAAGTTCTGGTCACACCATTACGGAAAGAAATTGGAAGGTTTCCAGAGGGTGCAGACAGGATTTCCCAGGATGTTGCCTGTGCAGGAGGGCATCTCTTATGCAGAATTTCTAAGGGAGGTAGGGTTTTCGCATTGGAGTGAGGAAGGATGAGAGCTACATAATATACGTGCGCAAGATGATGAGGCGTAGATGGAGTGGACAATTGTAGACTTTTTACAGGTGTGGAAATGGCTATCACGCAGGGAGCATAATTTTAAAGTGATTGGAGGAAGGCTGAGAGAAGATGCCAGAGACAGTATTTTCTTTCTACAGGTAGTGATAGGTGCATGGAATGCACAACCAGCGGTGGTAGTAGAATCAGATACATTAGGGACATTCAAGCAACTCTTAGATAGACACATGGATAATAATAAAATGAAGAGTATGAAGTTTAGTTTAGTCTTAGACTAGGATAAAAGGTTGACACAATATGAAGGCTGAAGGAGTGTGCTGTGCTGCACTGTTCTATGTTCCACTTTCCTACACTCTTGTGAGATAATGGTATCTGGAGTTCATCTAACCTCAGTTGAGGCTAAATTTGTTACGTATTTGATTGTCAGTTGTTAAAGGAAATATGGACAGGTTTGAGTTTTGAATGGCCTATATCTGTTTCTAATTGTTGTGTCCCTGTGTCAAAATAGTTATGATTGGCTTGAGGGTGACACATTTTATGAACAAGGGCATTTCCATTTCTGACTTAGACAGGGATGTTCCTTTCTCTTTCGGGTTGTGTGATCTGTCGTGTTCCCACGCCCAAGAAGCAGTGAAGACAGGGTTAATAAAAAAACATTCGAAATTGAGTTCCATAGATCATTAATGGACAATAGAATCTATGTTTATTGGGAACCGCATGAAAGGGATTTTTAATTACAATCACATCAACAATGCACATTCTAAATGGAGCAGCAGGCGTGAAGGGCTGAATGGCTACCTGCCGTTCCGAAACCATGTCTTGTTCTCTCACTCAACCCTCGATTCTGTTACAGAGGGAGAGGAAGATCTAATTCTGCCCGTCAGCAATGAGACACGAGGAGACCTTTTTGTACTCTAAGGATTTAAAAAGGAAGATGATAAAGTCACTCAGACATTTGAGTACATTACACAGCACATGAGGAGGCCATCCAACGTTTCTAAGCTGCTACACAGAAACAGGGAACCCTGGGAAACTATCAGGAAATCGGCAGTAGGGATTGATGTTTGTTTTCAATTTGGACAGCTTTAAAGTGGTAGAGTTCCTTAGAGATTAGTGCAAGAACAACAACTATTTCGAACCTGTCAATGATTCGGATGTGGGGCTGATTGGATTGGACCTCAATTAGCTCAGCCACCAAGATATAAATTCAATAAGATGTCGAGTGGACGTAGAGAGTTTGTAATGGGGTAGAGACAGGGGAGCTTAGTGTGTCAACCTTTAGCAGAAACAGTATAACCTGTGTGAATGAAGTTTATTCTGTAACAATAGGGTAAAACAACAGTAAAGTACTTAAAATGAGAGAGATCACAAAACCCAGTGGTACAAAGGGATTTGTGCATCCTGTTACATGCATCACACAAAGGTATTCTGCAGATGTGGTAAGTGGTTAAGAAAATATATAGAATTATTCTCTTCCATGCAAAGGCTATCATGATATTTTTCTGCATCTGTACAGGGGATTTCTGAGGCCATATCTGATGCATTGCGTGTAGTGATGATTCCTTAAACTGAAAAATAAATATACTAAATTGATTCTGAGGCTTTGTAAAGATGCACGTGTTCCTGGAAAGAAGGCCTTATTCTGTCATACAGTACAGAAACAGACCTTTCGGTTCACCTTGTCCCTGACGACCTGATGTCCTCAATTAATCCCGTCCCATTTGCCAGCACTTGGCCCATAACCCTTCCTCTTCAAGTACCCATTCAAATGGCTTTAAATGTTGTAATTTACCCAGCCACCAACACTTCCTTCGGCAGTTTATTCCAGACACTCCGAGAAAAGATTACACTTTTATTTCTTTTAAATATTTCTGCCTCACCTTCAAACCAGGTGCTCTAGTTTTGGACTCCCTCAACTTCAGAAAATGTCCTTGGGTATTCACCATTTCCATACCCCTCATAATTTTATAAACCTCTACCCGGCCAGCTCACTTCAGGTTTGAGAATGTGAGATTTTCATACTGAACCATATAAGATCTTGAGGAGAGTGTAACAGGTGCTTTGCTGATGGACATTTGCTCTGGTGTGGGAAACTAGAACTAAAGATACAAATTTAAGAGAACAATGTATTCACTTTAACACAGATCGCACAAATACATGAATTTATTGGACAAAATTATGAGGAAATATACAAGCGCATCTTCAAATTATAGCTTATAAATTGCTCCTACATTGATCAGGGAACAGGGACGGAGTCATACAATCCACAGCATATTCAAGGAGGCTTCATTTGGTCCAATTAGGTGATCAGATAAAATTATTGTATATTTTATTTAAACGTTGGAGAAGATGCAACCTGCTAGAGATGTCACGGCTTATTGTTTCTTTTGTTTCCTTGTTCCTTCTCACAGCAAAGTATGAGAAGGGAAAACTCATCACGCATTTTTAGCATCGTGAAGGATTCTTGTTGAGGATTCATTGGAATCTCCATATTGCCAGAAGCAAAGGCAATTCAGCTAAATCCAAATGATCCAGGAAGGAAACCGATTGACAGCAGCATGTGTGAACAGAATTACCTCAGATGTATTTCCTTTTGTCTTGAATTTAACTTTTGCTCCGAAAATCTCTTTCAAGCTGATATTCTGCAGAGATTTTTTTCTGTTCGTCTTCATGCATGTATATGTGTGTGTCTGTGTGCACTTGTGTGCGTGACACTGTGAGTATCTCAGTGTATGTGTCTGCGTATATGTATGTTTCTGTGTATACAAACTGCGTCTCAGTATTCATTGAAAGATAAATATTAATGTGCATATTTGTCCACACGGCTTGTCATGTATCGTTCCATTCAGTTAAGTAAGTTTACTTTGGTAAATTACTTTTCCAAATTTAAGCTGTCTACCTGACTTGTCCCGAACAAAGAACCTGACCTAGTCTGAGAACTACATAATTGATTATATCACCAACCTAGTCACTTTTAAAATGTGGTATAACCAATGGAAGAGAGGGACTAGAAAATGAAACAGTGATCTCTCTAGCCCCAGTCTGAACAGGGATGAGGAGAAGTTCAAAAAGGGCTGTTTGAGTGGAAATGGTCTTCCCCAGACGTTTGTGGTGCTTGTGTGTGTTTGCATTTATTGAAAGCCATGCTACTTCGATATTGGATGCTAAAGGACAATGAACTACCGAAAGGAAACTGCAACCTGATCAGCCACAATCTTATTGCCTGGTGGAGAAGGCTCCAAGTGTCTCATGATCAGCCCTTCTCCTCAGTCCCGAGTTCCTATGTTCGATTGAACCTCTCAAACCTGCTGGACAGGAACAGTCGGAGGCCATATACCCCAGTAACGTGGTGCACAGAAACGCAGAAACCATTCAGTAGGTGAAGACTGTCACACACTTTTTGACATGATATTGGAAAATATTCTTGGGAAAAGAAAGTGTAGGTGATGGTGTGAAACATCTCAATTCACGGTCTTTACAGAACTTCCTTCATCTCTTGGTCATGTTGCCGATTCAGATTCACTATAAATACAGCGCCCACACCTCACCCAGAGATGGCACACAAAATCGTCTGTTCTCCCTGACTGCAACATCCAATAACAGAATTTTCAGGAAAGTAACTTCCCAATAACAAAATGAGACAACGTCAGAAAAAAGAATCGGTCATTCAGCCCTTCTGGTCTGTCTTTCCCTTCAATATGATCATAGCTAATCTGCAAAATCCTCAGCTCTTTTTTTATGCTCAATCACTGCAGCCCTCAACATCCTGATGCCTCTTATATCCATTGTGCCCCCTTCTAAACATCTTAGTGATCTACCTCCCCTACCTCTCTGGAATACAGAAGTCCCGACAGTCACTACCCTCTATAAGAAGGAAACGCTGCTCACAAAGATACTGTGACCTATTCACATGAATAGTTATATGTACACACGGTTAGAATGGCTGGCCCCGATATCAAGACAAGATTTCAAGGAACCCGAACAAAATAGAATGCAATGGGAATGAGTCGTGGTTGGATGCATTCAGAGGACAAGGGAAGGTATTCGTGGTTGGTGAGGATCAATCATCTCTCTCACAGGACATATCAGGGCGCATCCTCAAGGTAGCTTTCTTCAGCTGCTTCAACGTCTTTCCCACATCATACGGTAAGAAGTGGGAGATGTTCACTGAAGATTGATAAAAATAATTTGTCACCTGGCCACTGCTGAAGCAATCCATGTCCGTGAGCAGCAAGACCTGGATAGCATCTAAACTGTGTTGCTAAATTGAAGATGACATTCTTGTAACAGTCCAACTCGAAATTTATCTTTCCCACAGTCAAATAAGAGGAGCTCATTCAGCATTTCAAGTTGGTTGCAACGGAATGTAATCAACACACTGAAAATATTTGGCAATAACAGGCACAGCCAATTCAGTCCCTCCTGCCTATGACATAAGGAGGGAAGGAGTGTCGTCAGCACATCGAGGTGTTAAACAGGAACCAGGAGTTGCCAAGTCAGGTCTTTGAGTCTCTTCCTTGTCACCAGGAAGAGGGCACTCAGCCTGTCAAGTCAATTTTCCAGATATAGTAAGATGTCATTGATGCCCCAACATGACAAACAGTGAAGCAGAGAGTACACAGATAAACCGCTCCATGTTGTTCCTCCTGGATTCATTGCACGTGGTACACTTGCTTCACAGAATGTGAGAAGGGAAAGTGGATGGTTCGTGCCAAGTCTCAATGAAATAGGTTCTGTCTCCGAGAAGGCAGACTGGTGTTTCGATGAAGGTTAGAAACTAGTCGGAATGCCTAACTCTTTCAGGAATAAAGTATTGTGGCTGCTGACAGATTTGTGAACAGTGCAGGTTCATACACCAACTGCATATTGAGACAGTGAGAGTTCATTCCAAGCCTGCAGCTGCCTCTCAACCAACATGGGGGCGCCGGACAGATATGTGAACTATTGGGAATCAAATATCACGGAAAAATGTAATGCTTCACCTGACCACTGTCTTTTTCTTGGGAATATGAGTGACAGTACTTAATCTTCAAGTTAAAATGAAAAAGCCTGTTATTCACTCTCAGAACCACGGATTAAACAATCATTTTCCTCACACTTTCCTCACGGTACCATCATCCCAGGAATAAGTCTGGTGAACTATTTTGCACTATCTCAGTCACAATGAAATAATTCCTTATAAGGGTGAGATAATCTGTACTCACTGGCCTAACTACTATCCAATCAACACGCTACAACTGCAGGAAGATGAATTTACTTCAACACTTGAATCATTTTGTCATGAAGGACAACATACCATTTACTGTCCTGATTACTTGCTGAGTAGTGTGAATTGTACAATTCCCAATCTCTCATCTTCTAACAAATTGAAAATGAAATAACAGTAACAATAACAGCAACACTACAATTACCAGTGTAGATGCTAGGAATGCAATGGTCGAGTGCTATTATCTCCAGACTGTTAATCCAGGGGCCCAGCTAATGGCTCAAACCTGGACTTGAATCCCACCTCATCAGATTGTGGAATTTGAATTCAATGGAGGATTTGGGTTAACAATCTAATGAAAGATTGTTAGTTGTTAAATAAAACCAAACACCGAGACCACTTGTGTCCTCCGTGGAAAGAAATCTGTTATCTTCACGTGATGAGGCCTACATGTGACACCAGACCCAAAGAATTGTGATTCACTCTCAACTGCCCTTCTGAAATGGCCAAGCCAGTCATTCAGTTATATCACTACAAGGTCTCAAAGAAATGAAGCTAGACAGATCTAAGCACTGGCAGCCTACAGCATGGACTGCTATGATTGAAGAAGTGAGTTCACCAACACCTTTTCATGGGCAACCCGGAAAGGGAAATATATACTGGCTCAGCCAGTTACACCCATGTCACATTAATGAATTAAAGAAGATGACCACACTCCAGGAAGAGAGACAGAGTGGACAAAAATATGATATGTACAAAGACCTTGTTTATTAAAACCTTGGATTAATGAGCCAGGGACAGAATGAAAATAACATTCGTTCGGAGACAGAAAGCATTGTCAGCAGTGGTTGTGGAGATTTGAGGGGAATACAACGATATTTCCCCAGTTCCCATCACGCTTTCTGGCAGACAGAATGAAATGCAAAACAAAGCAACGAAACTTATTACATTTGGGCAACAGAATGCTGGTTGCTGATGTGGCTCTGTGGGTCAGGGGTTGCGCACTACATTTTCAAAGTGCTAGGGCCTGGTTCAATTCCAACCTCAGGCGAATCTCTGTGTGGAGTTTGCATATTCTCCCCACGTCTGCATGTGTTTCATCCCACAGTTCAAAGATATGCAGATTAGGTGAATTGGCCAAGCTAATCTTCTCATTGTATTCACAGATGTGTAGGTGAGGCACAAACGTGAGGGGTCAATATCGGGGGGTGGGGGGAAAAGAAGAATGGGCCTGGTCAGGTTATTCTTCCAAGGACCTGTTTCCACACTGCATGCATTCAATGAATGTGGACAGGGCAATTTCAAATGGAAAGAATAGTCTGCTACATAAGTATTTAAATCACTGCATATACAGTTCAATAGGGTTGTGCACATATAGAACATAAAACACTACAGTGCAGTACAAACTCTTCGACCCTCGATGTTGCGCCCACCTATGAAACCAATCTGAAGCCCATCGAAAATACACTACTCCATTTTACATGCATATGCCTATCCAATGATCATTTAAATGGCCTTAAAGCTGGTGAGTCTACTCCTGTTGTAGACTGCGCTTTCCACATCCCTGCTAGTCTCTGAGTAAAGATACGACCTCCGACATCTGTCTTATATCCATTAAAACTCAATTTAAAGCTACGTATCCTCGTGCTAGCCATTATCATCCAAACAAACAGGCTCTCGCAATGCAACCTATCTGATCTCTGATTATATTAAATGTCTGAATTAAGTCACCTCTCAACATTCTCTCAAACGAAGGCAGCCTCAAGTCCCTCAGCCTTTCCTCATAAGATCTTACCTCCACACCATGCAACAACCTAGTAAAGCTCCTCTGAACCCTTTCCAATGATTCCACATTCTTCCACGAATGAGATGACCAGAACTGTATTCACGAGTCCATGTGCGTCTGCACTAGGGTTTTGTAAAGCCGCTGTATGACCTCCGGGTTCCGAAACAAAATCCCTCTAGTAATAAAAGCAAACACACCATAAGCCCTCTGATCAACACTATCAAACTGGTTCGCAACTTTCAGGGATCTCTGTACATGGACACTGAGGAATCTCTACTCATTTACACAACCATGAGTCTTAACAAGAGCCTCATACTCTGCATTTCTGTTGCGCCATCCAAAGTGATTAATCTGACATTGTTCCGCATTGCATTCTTTTTGCCACCTCACAGCCCAACCTCCAAATTATCTGTGTCCTGCTGTAAACAACAACATCATTTGGCACTATCCACAACTCTAGCGAACTTAGTGCCATCATCCAGATGATAATAATGACAAACAGCAGTGGGCCAAAACCAGATTCTTGTGGTACACCACTAGTAACTGAACTCCAGGATGAACATTTCCCATCAGCTACCACACACTGTCTTCTTTTAGCTAGCCAATTCCTGATCCAAACGGCTAAATTACCCTCAAACCCATGCCTCTGTAATTTTTTTGCCATAGTCTACCGTGGGGAACCTTACCAAACGCTTTACTGAATGTCACATACACTACAGCAACCGTTTTACCCGCATCCAACTGTTTGTTCACCTCCTCAAAAATTCAGTAAGGTTTGTGAGGCACGACCTACCCTTCACCAAACCGTGTTGACTATACCTCATCCCATTATTCCTTTCTAGATGAGTTTATACCCTGTCTCTTTAACAATTTCAGCATTTTACGAACATCCAAAGTAAAGCTCACTGGTCTATAATTAGACTCTAATCCCCATCTTGAATAAGGTAACAACATTTGCTATCCTCCAGCTTTCTGCACCATTCCTGTAGACAATGAAAACCTCAAGATCAAAGCCAAAGGCTCTGCAATCTCCTCACTGGTTTCCCAGAGAATCCTCGGTTAAATCCCATCCGGCACAGGGGAGTTTTTTTTTACACTTTCCAGAATTGCTGAAACCTCTTCGTTGTGAACCTTTATCCAATCTAATCTACTGACCTGTATCTCAGGATTCTCCTCGATAACATTAGCTATTTTCTAGTGTGAATACTGATGAGAAAATTCACTAAGCGCTTTCCCTATCTCCTCTGACTCCAAGCACAACCTACCACTACTGCGCGTGATAGGCCCAGATCTTAATTAGTCAATGTTTTATTCCTGATATAGCTATCGAAAGTCTTCAGACTTTCCTTGACACAATCTACCAACGGCTTCTCATGTCCCCTCTTGGCTCTTCGATGCACAGAATTAAAAATCACGACATGGATAACACAATGTGCAGGGCCATGGAAAGAATACGGAACAACGTCAGTAGAAATATAGCTCATTACGTGCTGATACAGAGATCTTTGCCCCAGTAACCACCGTCTTTGTGATAATAATGATGAACAATTCTAAAGTGTTACCATAAAACATTCGGTCCATCAAGTTGACACTGATCCTCTGAATAATATTGGACACAGATACACCTCCTACACGATTCCTCGATCACCCATAGTTAAAACAAGTAGACACAGATGAACAACTTTTCATGGTCAATTGTGAGGAATCAGAAACACCTGAACAAAACACTTGCAGACAAAGAAAGAATAAGAAAGCTCATTACAGACCGTGACCCAAGGGTGGAATTGAGCGCCGGTTCCCAGGTGTTTCGAGATAGCTGTGCTAACCAGTGAGCAACCGTGCCACCGATCCAAATATGTCACTGTGCTAACGTATACGAGGGAACTTGGAAATCACAAATACAATTGGAAAATGTTGGTGAAACACAGCTCATGTGTCAGTATCTTGAGAGTGAAAGAGAGTTAACATATTGAGACGAACATGAGTCTGTTCTGAAAAAAGTCATATTGGTCTCAGAACGTTAATTCTCTTTCTGCTCAGATGCTGTTGGACTTGTTACAGTTTTCCACCACTTCCAACTTCCCTTTTCGTTTGGAGTTTGGATATTTTTCTGATATGAAAGGAAACAGTGAAGCTGCCATTTCAGTTAACTCTCATGAATTTGCTTATGTTCCTTGAATGAAAAATTAGAAGTTTTTTATTTGACAGAGCCCTATATATTAATAACATTTTCCGTGTCATAAATCACCATGAAAATGTTGAATTCAGTGGCCATGAATCACATGATCAATCCTCTGGAAGTATCCAATTGAATTAAGGATCCCAATCATTACCACAACGTCATATCATGCTCCAGGTGTCACGACGGTCATACTCATTCAGCAAGGTCTTAAATTTCTCAAACTTTAGATTAAACTGTGGAAACATAAGATACATTGGTACAGGGCGTAGTCATCCACGGGTTTTGGAAGGAACTAGCATGGGCAGATTTTACGTGTCAAACACCATCACTCTGGAAAAGGTAAAATAGTGCAGCCTACTTGAATCTCTTGTGCCCAAGTGATGCACATACACACAGAGCTGCTTGTGGGCATATTCCAAGATGTCTTACCAACTGGTTAGTTCCTCGTCAGGGTGGCATGTAACTTGGAAGATAACTTGTAGAGATTGTTTTCCCATTGTTCCCATTACCAGTACAGGATGTTCTCTAATTCCCATTAATCTCAGTTTTGCTCAGTGTCCTGGATTCCACGCTAAGTCAATTCCTGCTTCGATTGAAAGGGAACTCTCTCTGATCTCACCTCAAATTATATTGGAAGATCAGTTAAAAGAACAAGGAGCAAAAGACAAGAATACTCTTTGTTTGAACAATGCCTTCACAATATACAAAAGAAAATTGATACATGGACTTCCAATTCTGTCCCAAGATGTTTGCCCTGTTGGAAATGAGGCTGTTTGGTTAAGTGTTGTGATAGAGGGACAAGAAGAAACTCCACTCTGTACCAATAGTTAACAAAGCCATCCTGTTCACGGCGCATCAGACAGTGGCAAACATGTTGCTTTCTGTTGCTGTTGAACAGTGATCATTTCATACGCACCATTCATTGATGACATGTAATAGCACAGAAGTCAGCAATTTCCAGCATTGAGTGTGAGAGCAAAAAGCGAAAGGGAGAGTTCGGGAAAGTGGGAGTGATAGTGAACTGGTGTGATACACAGTGCGTGAAGTGTGAAGGGAGGTGTTCAGTGGAAGGGTATGTCACAGCAGAAGGGGCAATGAGAGGGTAAAAGGTGGGTAAGGAAAGAGTAGGAAGGGGAGGAGGTATTATGTCAGAAGGACCATCTGTGGCAGTTGGAAAACTGAGATTGATGGATAAGGAAAATTGGTATCTGGTTTCTTTTGAATATTAGGAAAATGTTTCTCAAACTTCTTTTATTAACAGGATTGTTGTTCATATTGTAAATCCCCACTCGACATTTCTGTATCTCCAATAAGGGCAGACATTTTCTTTTCTCTCCAATTCATTATCTCAACATTATGTCACTTTATGTAACCAAACAATATCCAGAACGGTCGGTGATTTTTTCTTTGATTTTGCTTTCAATTCAATGTGGAAATGAGAATGTGATTTGACCTTCTACTGCATGCTTATAATGCAGAAGTTAATTGAAACTTTATCCTCATCATCTTAGTTCTTTCAAACAAACTTCAGGAATGAGCCTGCGTCCATCCTGCAGATTTAAAAAAGGTTCCCTGTGCTATGATGGGATTGCAGCGAATGTTATGAAGAATGAGCTGCAGGCCCACATAAAATGGAAATGTTGCAGTGCACAGTGCCAAAAGCGAGTACAAGAATATTGATGCATTATCATTATTCATATGTAAAATATGAATAATAGATGCATGGGCCGGAGTATAAAAACAGAATTCAGTTCCATGTCCAAAATAGTATTTTTGCCTCACTAATAAAAGCCATCTCCTGCATCATGCTGCAAATTCACCAAAAGAGGAAAAATTATAAACTAGAATTATCAATTCTTCCTCTGCAACAACGACTGTCGAACGGGTAGAAAATCAAGTTTTGTTTCTGATATTCATACACGTTGATGATAACAATGTGGGAGATGGGGGTGGGGGTTAGAGCATAATAAACAATGTTGTGGATGACGCAATGATTATTTCGGTGGTTCAAAGTGAGGATGGACGCGTTGTTTACAGAGGTGTAAATCCGCATTGTTCAGATGGCCAGAACAATGACCAAAAAACATAACACTGCAACATGTGACATGCTGCACTTTGAAAGAATAACAGTACAAGAGAGTACTCAAACCATGAAGTTCGGCTAGATTTGTTTTTGCATTACTTTGGAACAGAGAAGGTTATGGGGTGAACCTGACAGAGGTGGAAAACAGCATGAGAGGTATAGATAGAGTGAACAGACAGCAAATGTTCCCCTTAGTCAAACGGTTAAGTACAAGGGGATACACTTTAAAAGTGAAAGACAAGAGATTGAGTGAGGATGTGTGAAATCTGTTTTGAACCCAGAGAATGATATGCTTCTGAAATGCATTGCCTGTGGGGGTGCTTGAGGAAGGAAACCGTAGAAACTCGGCAAAGCACTTATATCAGCGCTTGATGATGCCAGATTTGATAGGCATCTTCTTTATTACACGATTCCATGAAGCATCACCCAATGGTAATTGTTGGTTTGTTCCATCGAACTGTGCTCAGTAAGTGTGGTGATTACAAATCAGCATCATCACATGGAGCATCAGTACTCACTAAACCGAGGACAGCCCGGACCTCCCTGAAAATATCCAAGATAATTCATATGCTCAGTGTGTGTTTCGTTCAATAAGCCCACCAACATTATTCCGGCTATTTGACACCATTTTCTGAAGGAAAGCAAAAACATAGAAACCAACTTTACTTCATTAATATATTGACTTCTCGTTGTAAGGTTGTTATTTATCGGCAGAATAATAAATTCCTTGCCACACATTCACTTTGACAAAGAGTCAGATGTTCTGAGTTTTTCTGCCAACTGTTCATCATAGTATGGTGGCTGATTTAACACTGCGTTCACCACCAGTAATACTCACTCCCAGCTATGCTGGCACATGAGATGCACAGCTGGCACTCCCTCCCAACAGCCACTTGGATAGGCCAACACCAACTGGAGTGGAACTTCTCAACGGCAATTAATGTTGGACGAGCTCCATTAAAATCCCAAATGAAGTTTTGAAAAATCCGATTTCCTCATAATAATTGAACAATGTAACCATGTTTATTGATCTGATGAGCTTTTTGCGGACTTTGAAGTAGTGCGATGCATTTGCAGAAATCATTTCGTGAATACATTGAAATAAAAGGTCAACTGACAGCGCAGGTCACGAATAACACATGTTATTGCAGCATTTAATCAGCAGCTGAATGAGCACAAAATACCAAAGGAGAGTGGGCTATGCACCTTGAGGTAATTTTCATTAATGCAGTTTGGTGTTTTCTTGTTGGTGTAGACATGTTGCGCTGAATGGCCTGTTTCTTTGCCATTAGACTCTATCACTTTAATTCTTGAAAACAGAAAATAGTCTCACCATTTCCATGGCTTGTGAGCATCAATTGGTGAAGAATATTATCTTCTCGGTCACATTGCATCCTGACTTGCATCGAAACCATTGTCCTTCACTGTCAGTTGTTCAAAATCCTGTAACGTTCCCTGAAATAAAAATGTTAGTGTTCCTGCACCACGAGGACCCACTGTGTGTATCTTCTCTGGACAGTTTTGCATATCATTATTGCTCTCGCTTTTTCGATGTGGTCTCTCCAGTACACTGTAAAACTGTAGAAAATTTTTCCTACATCTGAATGAATTATGTTTCAAAAAAGTTTCAACATTTGTCTGGCCTCTCTAAAAGTTTGATGTACGCATTTTTTTTGTGTGTGATCCAGGTGCCTGTTTCCTCTGTGCCTCAATCCAATCTCTCCATTGAAATTACTTCTGCGTTTCCATTAAATTGCCAACATATTTGAACACAGACACATATTCCATTCTGTGCTCCATATACCAATATTTATGGTTCATTTGACACACTTATATCTGTTTATAAACTCGTGTCTTCTTCATCTACAAATAAAAACAAAAAAAGTAAAAATATTACATTGTCATTTCCACTGGAATTTGGTGACAGTTTGTGTCATTGATCAATATTCTGTCTGTATTATAGAAGAATACAAACATTTGAAATTGTCTGTGTACTCTCAAGCAGGTTCACACGTTTGTATTCTTCCATAATGCAAACACAATATTTCGGCAAAGACATAGGTTGTCACCACAATTCAATGGAATGGCCAATGTAATATTTTTTGTCCATGTCTAAACTATAAATTAGCGACAATGCTAAAGTGTTTTGCAGTCCCTTCACTCAGTTCCCATCACTTCTGAAGTATGGACAGGTGGTGAAGGATCTGCCTGGGTGGAATTGAGAAACAACAAAGGTTAAAAAGGCAGAAAACAGCGAGTGAGAATAAAAAATGGTCTTGTCAGCATGGTAGCTAGTGACATGTGATGTTACACAAGCCTCAGTGTTGGGATTACGGCTCTCTACTTCGTAAATTAATGATCTAGAGGATTGTTCTGTGGGCATTCTGGTTAACTTTTCAGATGATATAAAGATAGATGGAGAGACAGTTAGCATTGCGGAAGTGGAGAGGCTGCAGAACGGTTTAGGCACTTTAAGAAAGTGGGCAAAGAAGTGGCAAATGGTATACAATGGGGGCTAGTGTGCGGTCATGCACTTTGGTGAGAAGAATACAGGCATGGACTATTTTGTAAATGCAGGAAAATTCTTCAGTCTGAAGTGCAAAGAGACTTGGGAGTTCTAGACCAAGATGGTCTCAAGGTAAACTTGCAGTTTAACCAATATTTAGGAAAGTTTTGTACCATGAGACAGTATGTTTTAATATCTTATATTCACCAAAAGAACTGTGAGTCGACTTCTAATCAACAATATTTTTTTATTGAACACAATTAATATTAGCACCATAAACTTTACTATCATGTAACGAAACACACTACAAGCTATCTTATGCTTTAAATTAACTCTGTATGATCGTATACCACGCCTATAGAACGTTGCCGGGCTCCACGTGCTGATTTCTTCTTCTTACGATGGACTTGGAAGTATCTTCTCTTTTGGTGGTTATTTTCGATTTCCTGCGCTAAGTAGGGTTTTGCCGTGATTCTCATTCTTCCGATTCTTCACCCTCGTTTGGGAGGGTTTGATTAACCTGAGCAAACAGACCCAAACAGGGGGTGACACATTGACGGCCCTAGGGCGACATTCCATTGTCCCATTCAAGTTCAACTCCAGGTTTGTATTGCAGAGTCTGTAGCTCTCAAGTTTGTTTACAAACCGTCTGTGGGGAGCCTGTCTGGATTCTGCAGCATGTGGATTACCACAGAGACTTTAGTCAAGGCTGGGATCCATTTCCCAGCATGCTTTAATCATTGTTCATTTTTTGTAACTCCATGATAACTTTTTATTATCCATCATAAGTCCATTATTTCAGGTGATCCGACTAGTCACAAAGGCAAATATCATGATGACCTTTATTTTGAGAGGCCTTGAATAGAAAAGCATGGATGTACTTCTGAGGTTCTATAAGGTTCTAATCAGACAACATTTGGATTATTGTTTGATGTTTTGGGCCCCATATCTCAACAAGGATATACCACCCCTGGAGCATGTTCAGAGGCAGTTCACAACTTTAATGGAAAATTCTCCATTTACTGTGAAGTTTGATAGAGAATGTTTTTCTTTAAATCAATGTAAACAATGCTTTGATGAAGGTTTGCAGTTAGTTTAACGCTGTTTGAATTCTGTAAACATTCAACTCGACCTTGCGATAGTCAACTCTGGGAAAGCTGAAAAACTGTTATGTCTCGGACCAGGAGATGAGAGGATAACAACTTGAATTACCCCCGTCTTTGCCCTTGAGAGTGGGATAACAAACACTATAAGGCAGGCGTCTGTATAAAGTTTCAGCACACCTTGCATTGAGGCATCTGACTGAGTGTAATGAGACACAATCCTGCAGGAGTTTTTTTTACAATGACCCTTTCTATACTCTAGTGAATAGTTGAGTCAAGTAGATTTAATTTCCACGACAGTTAACTTGGGGGCTCGTCCGGGATCCTACGACTGGGTGAAATTCTGAAGATTACCAGGAGGTGTAGGCGCTAACGCCTTGAAGGGCGTTCACTTTGCGTGCGAAGACTGGGAATCGGTGGATCACCCCAGGGCTGAGGGTTCGAATCGAATAGGCTCGGGGTAAGAGTCGTGGCGTAAGTAATCAGACATCGAGACTAAGAGAATAAATACAGCAGAAAAAGGGTTCTGTGAACTCTCATGTGGTATTCGAGTAAAACCGCAAGCGAAGTGGATTAGGTCTCTACAGTGTTCAGGAGACAGCAAGGTTAATGATGGTTTTGACTTGGGGGAGAGAGAGGGAGAGAGAGAGAACTGAACAGGTCTCCAGTTACACTAAAAATGGTCTCCAGCCAGAGCAAACAAAGGGAGAGTCCACATAGGACTTCGAATGGTCAACCAGAAATACAATACATGCTACATAATTACAGCCCAGAATGTGTAAAGCAGTTAGAATTGTGGGTCAAGGAATGTGGTTTTCCAGAGGGAAGAAGTTTTAGGAAAAGACAACTGGAAATGGTGAGCTCGAGATAGGAAGAGAGAGAGAAGGAGAAAAGGATGGGAAAAATAGAACTTATGAAATGGAGTGCTTATAATATGTGGATGGTTGAGGCTGATATCAGTGAAAGGAAATCTCAAATAAAGGATAGACCAAATACACATACAAACACCAGCACACATGCAGACGCGTGCGGCAAATAACCTAACGAAGCTGTACATTGTCTTATGTCTGTTTCAGTTCCTGACCTTGATGACTGCTCTCAGAGACCTGCAGACCTCTACGAGATCAGCCTGGTGGAAGTTCCACGTCAGCCGTTTCCTGGGACGAAATCTAGTTGTCCATATCACCGAAATCAAGTATACCTGGCCAGCTGCAAATGTCAATAACAGAGTAACCAACCCTCAAGCAGAGCAGAACAGAGACGTAAATGCTTTTCTTGCAGCGCTGGCAACCGCCTGTAGGAAGGCATTCCCAGTGTGAATTGACTTGACCAAAGTAACAATGTGCAAACAATGGGAATGTGAGACCGTGTCCCAGTATCTTACGCACCTCACTGAAATCCGTAATGCCCATAGTGGACGGAGACCACCGGATAAGATAACGGCAGCGGAAATCACGCTGCATGAGGCACACATGAGCAACAGTTTCAACAATGGAATGAAGGAAGAAATATGCGAAAAACGTAAAAGTCACATGTATTAACTGGGACACAGGAAAGCTGAATTTGATAGAACAACATGCGATACATGCTGAAAAATTGCTTACCCAAGACGAGGATTAGCGGAAACTAAAGATGAAACAGCAAGCACATAAAGCTCAGCTTAGTATGATGCAAATGGTCGACCAACCGTTGGAGGCAGGTGCTACAGGAACAGAGAGAGGCAGATGTGGAGGCCACAGAAGACAAAGAGTTCGTGGAAGAAGCGCTGGCAAAGGTAGATCTGGCGGGTAATTTGTTTGCAGAGCAATGGTCCACTGGGCGAGCCAGTGCCCACACAGACAGCCCCAATCGGCCCTGGAAGCTGGACACCAGGGTGATTGACAGGGGAAGGCTGAGGTGGAGGTGGGCAGCCCACTAACGCGGAAACCTGCCATTTCTCCTTCTTGTTATTGGAATTTTATCCTTTAAATCTGATAGCTCGCGACTCGTAGTGAAACTGGGGTTGAACTTGATCAGTACTCCGACAGGCTTTCAGGTAATTCAATGGAAAAATTTAACAGTGCAGCCTGTAAAATATGACCCACAACTCCTGATGTATGTCTATGAGTGCGATTAAGCCAAAGAGCCATAAATTCAGTGAGCAGTTAATTCACCCTGGAAGAAAACAACCATGTTAATCTTATTAACACCGATTTTCTTGCTGGATATATGATGTACTGTACAGCACGCATACACCGTGATGGCCCTGACCAACCATATGAGAAAGATTTGTTCAGGAGATTGGTTAGAGTTGTTACTTTGCGATTTTTATTGAAGTGATCACAAATGTGCAGTCAGTGTGAACTTATCTAAGGTATCTGTAACAGCAAGTAGACCATACCTTTTTGATGTGGAATGTTCCGCTCATCACTGGCGAAGGCATCTGCTGATACGTGCCAGGATTTGGCAGCATGGATGCTAAAGGCACAAATAGTGAAAGGTTGGGTCTTCAGGGACGATTTGGTGTTTGGTTTCATGCAGATATGTGGACATATAATAAGAAACTAAATTGGCTAACCCAGGCAGATAGGACAGTCCAGGGAAACACCACTAGTCCTGAAAATCCTAGGGAGATCACCTGGCGTTTCCCTCCGATGGAAATTTCAGAACCAAGATTAAAGATGGCCCCTACAGAGTTGTGGGCAATGTGTAAACATGATGTGGGGCGAATACGGGGCTGTGAGCTCATAAGTATAAGCCAGATGTCTGAGTATCGTCCTTGCAGAGCACAATATCTGTTAAAACCTGAAGCCATAGAAGGAATTACTCCCGTCCTTGAATCCCTCCTAAAGGCTGGAGTGATAATCCCCTGTGAAAACTCACCAGTGAAAACCCCCAGTTTTCCTGTCAAAAAAGCAAACATTCCCGGTGAACCGGAGGAATGGAGGTTTGTTCTAGACCTGCAAGCTGTCAATAACGCTGTTGTTCCGCACGCCCCACATGTTGCCAAATCCGTTACAATATTGGATCAAATTCCACCGGACACAAAATGGTCCTTTGATGTGGATATAGAAAATGCCTTGAGCTCTGCAGGCTGATCTCTCGGGGCAAGAAGGAAGACAGCCTGTGGCCCAGAACACTGCTTCTGTAAGGACCTTGGGGAGTAGTTGCGGCGTTGCTAGTTGTACTGTAAAGTTCTTTGTCTAAGTGTGTCTTGTTTTGTTTCGTTGTTTATAGGTCATTGTTTACGATTCCGGGTTGAGGCGATCGGTTTGCGAGTATCCTTGGGACTGACTGAAGCGCCAGCCCCCAGGACAGTTCAATCCTGTTCCGTTGTGCAGGCCATACCCCGTCTTTTGCCCCCTCAGGGGCCAACGTGAAGCGTCATGGTAAAGAGGCAGCACACCCCCAGCCACAAAAACCTTCTGAACATTTACAGATGAATTTTATTCAACAAACACACAGCGAAGGGAAAATGTATTGTCTGATCATAGTTGATATGTTTTCCAAATGGGTGGAAGCCTCATACGAATATGGGCAAGCTCCAGCTCTCACTTGTAGCAAACACCTGGTAGGACTATTCGTAAGGGAAGGGGCATTGCGTGGACCCCACCTTACCATGGCTTTACCGAATGTGACGTGTGAACATGGGCTGTGTACGGGGCAATCCAGAGCAAGTGATGAAAACACCACAAAGCTGTGTTTCGGGTAGATAGTGTCTGAGGAAAGGCTTGGTGTTTCCTCAACATTTTCTGAAGTATAGTTATTCTGGCTCGTTTTTTAATGTTGCTGTAGTTGTCCTTGTTGTCGTAAAATGACAAAAAGGGGAAAATGTAATGGGAAATTATCCACTTACTGTGAAATTAATAAAACATTTACTGCGAAATTTGAAAGAGATTGCTTTTATTTAAATCAATGCTGCACTGAACTTTGTAAACGATCGTTTGATGAAGGTTTGCAGTTAGCTTATCTCTGTTTGGATTCTGAAAACATTCAACTCGACCTTGCAATAGTCGAACTCTGTGAAAGCTGAAGAACTGTTATGTCTAGGACCATGGAATGAAAGAATAAGAACTTGAGTTTCCCCAGTCTTTGCCCTTGAGAGTGTGATAAGGAACGCTATCAGGCAGGCGTCTGTATAATGTTTCAGTACTCCTTGCATTGAGGCATCGGACTTACTGTAATGAGTCAAACTGCTGCAGGATTTTTAATAAAGACACTTTCCTTGCTCTTGCTAATAATTGAGTCAAGTCGATTTAATTTCCATGATGCAGGAATGGCCTCAGAAATGAAAGGCCTAACGTATGAAGTCTCTGGGATCAAACTCGCTGAAGTTGCGAAGGATGAGGGGATTCCAATTGAATCATACAAAATATTAAATGCCTGGTCAGAGTGTATGTTAGAAAGATGCTTCCATTATTAGGAGGGAAAGGACCCAATGACATAGTCTTAAGGTTAAGGGAAGATATTTTAGACTGGAGATAAGGAGAAACGCCTTCAGCCAGAGAGTGATGAATCTATGGCAAGGATGGAAGTTTCCTTCCTTAAAAGATATTAGTGAACCACATGAGTTTTATCTTACAATCGATTCATGATCACTATCAGTCTCTTAATTCCACATTTGGTTTCAAGTTCCATAATCTACCATGGCAGAATTCAAATCCAGGTCATCAGAACATTATCTGGGTCTCTTGCTTAACAGTTCAACGATAACACCACCAAGTCTGTGCCTTACGTAGTCCTGCAGAGTGTGACTAACCTGTGTAATCTGATTTTCCCGAGACTTTTCCCTCATGTTCTCATTGATTTACTTGTCAAATCATGGATGACTTTTTTTCCATTTCACAATTCAGCTTCCTCTCACCAATACACTTTAATTGAGAGGTTATTTAATATCTCCTTGCGTCTTTGCCTTATTTTTTACATCTGTCTTGACCTTTTTTTTTTCCTGGCCAGTCCACCCAAGCCAACTCCTTCCTTTGCCCAATATAATTATTATTGCCCAATGTAATTATCATTCTCCAATATAATTATTATTGCTAAAAACTAAAACGTCATATGTGACTCTGTCCTTATTCATTCAATCTGAGGTTGAAACTACAGCATGTTGCAGTTACTGCTTACAAGAGGATCCTAAACTGCAAGATCGTTTTATCAATCCGTCCTTGTCACATAAAATCAAATCTGAAGTAACCCGTTCTCTGGTTGAATCCATGACATGTTGCTCTCAGAAACATTCCTTCATATTGTCTAGGAATTGTTCTTCAAGGCTACCTTTGCCAAGTTGATTAATTGAGTCAATATGCATGTTCATCCCACTGTTGTGCCCTTTTCACCAGCCGTCATTATTTCCGACCTCAGAAATACTTATGGGGGACAGTAGCAAAACATTACTCTTCCCAAGAGATTTCTTCTCTTGCTTTTTAATTACACGTGGACTGATTAACATGCCAATATCCTCGTGTCAATATCATTTCATAATGCAGCCTTGATATCATCCTTAATCAGTGCATCAATTTCATCTCCTGCTCCTTCTTGTCTAACCTTCTGGAATAGTGAGTGCCCTCGGACATGTCACAGCCCAGTCATGATTTCCCTATAACCATGTTTCTGTAATCCGCACCAGGTCATACCCACTTGTCTCTGTATCTATTGTCAGCTCATCATTATTTTTCCAAATACTTTGTTCTTTTAGGTACAATGTTTTTAAATACGTTTTCTTGGTTTGTCTTTCCATTCTAATAGTTTTTTGTACACTAGCCTCCTGATCTAACACACATCCCTACCTCGCATCTCCCACACTGTCCAACCTTATTTGTTTATCCCTTATAATTATGCTGCTCATCCCTATCATTTATTCCAATCTCCAACTCACATTTTGAATTGACATGATCCATCCTTCATCGTGGTTATGAGACTGGCCATGCCTGATGTCTTATTCACTTCTATCTTCTGCTCAGTTTTGACCTGCTGCTTTGGTTGCCAACCTCCTGGTTTATTAGTTTAAATCTATCCAATTTCCACTTGTAAACGTCACTACAAGGATTTCGGTGCTCCTCCAGTTTAGATGCAACTGGTCCATTTTTGAAAGCTCTCACCTGTCCTGGAACAGATCCCAAATGATACAAAAAATGTAACCCTCACCACGTACTAGCTCTTTAACCACATGTTAAACTTTCACACCTTCCTCATCATTACCTCTTTTCCACGTGGGACTGGGAGTAATTCTGACATTACAACAGATTGTTTGCTCTGTCTCTCTCTCTCTCTCACACACATACACAAACAAACACACACACACAAACACACGCATACCAGTAACCATATAAATAATTGGAATGACAACTGGAATGAACGATTTAGTTAAAGCTGGGTTATGAACAATTAGGGTTACTCTTCATTAAGCAGAACGGGCAAAGTTGTGAACTTATTGCAGTGTTCAAAATTATGAAATAAATTACAGGTTAAAATACGAATACTCTGTTTCTGTTCATTGGCATTACAGCGTCTAGCAGTCGTAGTTTCAAGATTGTCAGCACAAGAGCTAGAAGTGAGAGAAGGAAAACTTCTTCATTGAGAGAGTTGTTAGCATTTAGAATGCTCTGCCTGGGAGATTTGTGAATGAAGATTCAAAAGGGAACTGGATATATATTTCTAAGTTACAAAAGTAAAGGGCTTCAGAGGGCCGGGTGGCAAATGGGAGGAATTTGGGAGACATTTCCGGAGCTGATGCATACACAGTGCCCCAGTAGCCTCCTTCTGTTCATTAAAGTTTTGTACTCTATCATATACAGATGCAAGTCAACATTAGTATCTGATTATTTCCTGTTGTAAATGCTAGCAAATAACTGATCATATTTGCTGCAGCATAACCATTTAAAATGCAAGTATTGCAAAGTCTTTTTGATGATGTAGACTAATTAGTACTCAGCACATGAATATTTTAAATCTTGTATTCCAATTATTAAAACAAATCATTCTTTGCTCTGGCATAATACACTTTGTAAATGTTTGACTTTTCACTCATATGGAAATACCAACATCGTTCTTTTTCACTCACCAAATTTTTCATTAAATGCGATTCATTCTTTAAAAATTGCAAGATTTCAAATTATTGTTCTCTACAATGTAATATCATAAATCATTCATTTACGTTAACATTTACAGTACATGTTGAATTACTGTCATTTCTCTATTGTTGGACAATAGCTGAAGTTTGTACACTTAAGTGAGAAATTAAACAGATTGCTACTTAAACATATAAGAACACTATTTCTGTATGATTGTTCAATCATTTTCTCAATCTGTCTCTATAATCGGTCAGATACCAACCACTTTCTAAATGTTGGTGTGACAATGTATTTGTTTGAATTCCGACAATGAATATGTAATTGTGATCACGTCTAGGTCAGATAGCATATTCTTTGTTCAATATAAAACAAAATGTACATTCTTTATTTTTGAATCATAAAATGTAGACAGGCGTTAGTTCCATAAATATAACATCAAGCTAATTGCTTGAAGAGAGGATGCAATTATTGTTCGGTTGAAAGATCATACTTCACATCTCACTTTTGCGCAATTCATGAAACATGGCAAATATCTGATTGTTTTTCAGATCACTGAACTCATCACCTTGCAATCATTGCCTTCGTTGAAAATAGATTAAGGAGGATCTGAATTCATGCAGAGTGTTACTGAAATCATTGCTGGCTGTGGAACTTAGTGAGATACTGGCCTGCACCTAAATGTATCCAGAACATTACCACGTAGTTCTGGGCAAATATTCAAGCAATATTTCACAGCAAATCATCTGGAATCCAGGTTGGGCCATGTGGAAACTAGCCGACAGTCTGTCACTGGGCTCTATGTAAGTACAAGTGCTGTCCAAATTAGACATCAAGAACTGGCTGGCAACCATGTTTGACAAATTCATTTTCAGACAGACCCTGGCCCAGAGAGCAGATGTGTGGACATGGAGTGTCAGAAGATTAAGACACAAATTACTTAGGGGGATGACATCTGGCCGTTCTCCCAGACTCAATACATCTGCAACCTGAACAGGCACTGAGTGGAGATGTTAACAAGGTGAAAGAGAAGACAGCAGATGCTGGAGGTTAGAGATGTGAGGGTAGAGCTGGAAACGCACAGCAGCTCAGGCAGTATCTAAGGAGTAGGAAAAGCAAACTTTCGGGCAAAGACCCTTCATCAGCAATAAGACAGGGGGCCATGAGTGTGGAGAGATAAATGGGAGGGGGTGGGGCTCGGTAAAGGTAACTGAAATTGCGATAGTTGGTTGGAGTTGTGGGTAATTTTCATACAAGTCAGGGGAGGTGGAGTGGATAGGTGGGAAGGAATATGGACTGGTGGGCACGGTAGCTCACAGTGCGAGGGACCAGTTGCGATTCCAGCCCCAGGCGACTCTCCATGTTGAGTTTGCACGTTCTCCCATGTTTCTGCATGGGTTCCCTGCGCGTGTTCTGGTTTTCTCCCTCGTTCCAAAGATGTGTAAGCCAGGTGAATTGGTGATTCAAAATTTCCCATAGTTATAGGTGCATTAGTCAGAGGGAAATGTGTTACTCTTCGGAGGTTTGGTATGGACTTGTTGGGCCAAAGGGCCTGCTACCACTCTGTAGGGAATATAAAAAAAAACCCTTTCCCACTTTGAATAAAAAGATTGTACAGATCGTGAGAGCGGTGCTAAGCTGGAAGTTTGGCACTGTGAAAAGGTCGGAGGAGGGGAAATGAAGAAACTGGTGAAATCCACATTGATACCATGGTATTGGAGGGTCCCGAGGTTGAAGATGTGGTGTAAAGGGAGTGGCGATGGATGAAGCCCTGGACCTGCAGGTCCTCAGCAGAGTGGGAGGGGAGTTGAATCGATCGGCCACAGGGCAGTGGGGCTGGTTGTTGCGGGTGTCCCTGAGATGTTTCCTGCAGTGCTCTGTGAGTAGATGTCCTATCTCACCAAGGTATAGAATACCACATTGGGAGCAACGGACACAGTAGCTGACATGCGTGCAACTGCAGTTGAAGCCTTGATGGATGGGAAAGGATCTTTGAGGCTTTTTTTGGTGGGGGGTGGAGGTGTGGGCACAGATCTTGCAATTTCTGTGTTGGTAGGGGAAGGTGTCTGGAGAAGAGAGTGAATTGTTGGGGACCTGACGAGCACTACCTACCTTGTATCCTGTATTCAGCATTCAAATCAATCATCCAAAATAAATCGCTTCACACTTTTCGAGTTTGAAATCCACCTTTCACTTATCAGCCCAGTTCTTCATCCTGTCAATATCCCAGTGCAAATTACTACAGCCCCCACACTGTCCACAATTCCACCAGCGTTTTCTTTCCGTTGACAAATGTAATAACCCACCGTTGCACTCCCTCATCCAAATAATTTATAGAAAACACAAACAACTGAGTCCCCAGAACCGAACCCGACAGAACACCACTTTTCACCGAGCTCCAGAGTGAATAGATTAAATTGCTGACAGTGAGGAAACAGGCCCTTCAACCCAACAAGACCACACCAACCCGCAATCCACCTAGACCCATTCCCCTCCAACTAACACAACAGGCAATTTATCAAGGCCAATTCATCTAACCTGCACATCTTTGGACTTTTGGAGGAAACTGGAGCACCAAGGGAAAGCTCATGCAGACACGTGGATAACCTGGAAACTCTACACAGTCAGTCGCCTGAGGCGGACGTTTTACCTGGGTCTCTGGTATTATGAGCTGAAAATGTGTTGCTGGAAGAGCGCAGCAGGTCAAGCATCCTGAAGAAGGGCTTATGCCCGAAACGTCGATTCTCCTGTTCCTTGGATGCTGCCTGACCTGCTGCGCGTTTCCAGCAACACATTTTCAGCTCTGATCTCCAGCATCTGCAGTCCTCATTTTCTCCTCTGGTATTCTGAGGCAGCAGTGCTAACCACTGTGCTACCGTGCCGCCCACTTCCCACATTTCCCATTTACCACCACTTTGTTTCTCTATGGGCCAGCCAATTCTGTATCCAGACAGATAGGTTTCCATGTATCCTATACCTCCTTACTTTCTGAATGTACCTACCATGGGGAACGTGATCAAATGCCTTGTTAAAATCCGTGCACACCGCATCCACTGCTCGACCTTCTTCAATGTGTTTGATCCCATTCTCAAAGTATCCCATAAGGTTTGTGAGCCATGACTTGCCCCTAACAAAGCCGTGATGACTATGTCTATACAAACTATGATATTCCAAGTAATCATAAAGTCTATCTTTCAGAATCTTCTCCACTACTCTGCGCAATACTGATACAAGACTGACTGGACTGTAATTCTCTCGATTATCCTTATTCACTTGCCTGAACAAGGGAGTAGCATTTGTCACCCTCAATCATTTGGCACTATTCCAATGGAGAATGAAGACGCAAAAATCATTGCCAAAGGGACAGAAATCTCTTTCTTCTCTTCCTGTAGCAACCTCAGATGTTTCACCTCTGAAACAGGGGATTTATCTCTCCTCATGTTTGTACTTTAATTAGTCTGCACTTCACCCGAAATTGTCTACCCACTGTCGAGCCAACTGATTGACTGCTTTCCATTTCAGGGTTATATATCGTGCTGCTTCACTGAGCATGTATGTTTCGCAATATCCTGCGAACCATAGAACATAGAACATTGAACAGTACAGCACAGACCAGGCCCTTCATCCCACGATGTTGTGTCGACCACTGATCCTCATATATGCATCCTCCGACTTCTGTGACCATATGCATGTCCAGGAGTCTTTTAAATGTCCCCAATGACCTTGCTTTCACAACTGCTACTGGCAACGCCGTCCATGCTCTCACAACTCTCTGAGTAAGGGACCCACCTCTGACATCCCCTCGATACTTTCCTCCGACCAGCTTAACACTATGACACCTCGTGTTACTCATTTCTGCCCTGGGAAATAGTTTCTGGCTATCGGCTCGATATATGCCTCTCATTATCTTGTTTAACTCAATTAGCTCCCCTCTCCTCCTCCTTTTCTCCAATGAAAAAAGTCCAAGCTCAGTCAAACTCTCTTCATAAGATAAGCCCTCCAGTCCAGCAGCATCCTGGTAAACCTCCTTTGAACTCTTTCCATAGCATCCACATCTTTCTTATAATAGGGCGACCTGAACTGGACGCTGTATTCCCAGTGCAGTCTAACCAAAGTTTTATAGAGCTGCAACAAGATCTCACGACTCTTAAACTCAATTCCCCTGTTAATGAAAGACAAAACACCATATGCTTTCTTAACAATACAGTCCACTTGGGTGGTCATTTTAAGGGTTCTCTGTACCTGCACACCAAGATCCCTCTGTTCCTCCACACTGCCAAGAATCCTATCCTTAATCCTGTACTTAGCTTTAACATTCGACCTTCCAAAATGCCTCACCTCGCATTTATACAGGGTGAACATCATCTGCCACCTCTCATCCCATCTCTGCATCCTGTCAAAGTCCTGCTGCAGCCTACAACAGCCCTCCATACTGTCAACGACACCTCCAACCTTTGTGTCGTCTTCAAACTTGCTAACCCATCCCTCAGTCCTCTCATCCAAGTCATCAATAAAATTTACAAACAGTAGAGGCCCAAGGACAGAACCCTGTGGAACACCACTCACCACCGACTTCCAGGCAGAATATTCTCCTTCTACTACCATTCACTGTCTTTGTTGGCCAGCCAATTCTGTATCCAGACAGCTAAGTTCCCCTGTATCCCATTCCTCCTGACCTTCTGAATGAGTCTACCATGGGGAACCTTGTTAAATGCCTTGCTGAAGTCCATATACACCACATCCGCAGCTCGACTCTCATCAACATTTCTAGTCATATCCTCAAATAACTTGGTAAGGTTTGTGAGGCATGACCAGCCCCTCACAAAGCCGTGTTGACTGCATTTAATCAAGCACTGCTCTTCCAGATGATCATAAGTCCTATCCCTCAGAATCCTTTCTTACACCTTGCAGACGACAGACGTTAGACGTACTGGTCTGTAATTGCCGGGGATTTCCCTATTTCCTTTCTTGAAGAGAGGAATTACATTTGCCTCTCTCCAGTCCTCAGGTGCGACTCCAGTGTAGAGCGAGGATGCAAAGATAGTGGCGAAGCAATTGCATTTCTCGTTTCCCAAAGCAGCCGAGGATAAATCTGGTCCAGGCCTGGCGACTTGTCAATCTTAATGTTTGCCAACATTTTCAGCTCATCAGCTTCCTCTATCCTTAACCATTGCAGCATGCACACCTGCTCTTCAAAGGTTTCATTCACTACAAAGTTAGTTTCTTTCGTAAAGACAGAAGCAAAAAACTCATTTAGGGCTTCCCCTACCTCCTCAGACTTCACACACAAATTCCCTATGCTATCCCTGATCGGCCCTACTCTTTCTTTGGCCATTCCCTTATTCCTCACATAAATGTAAAATGCCTTTGTGTTCTCCATTATCCGTTCTGACAAGCCTTTCTCGTGCCCCCTCCTGGCTCTCCTCAGACCATTTTTGAGCTCCTTCCTCGCCTGACTGTAATACCCTAGAGCTGAGCTTGAACCTAGATTCCTCCACATTATGTAAGCTACCTTTTTCCTTTTGACGAGAAGCTCCACCGCTCTCGTCACCCAAGGTTCCTTTATCTTACCACTTCTTGCCTGTCTCAGAGGGACATATTTATTCATCACTTGCAACAACTGTTCCTTACACAGTCTCCACATGTCTATAGTGCCTTTACCATGGAACAATTGCTCCCAATCCATGCTTGCTAACTCACGTCTAATCGCATCATAGTTTCATTTTCCCCAATTAAATTAACTGCCCTTTTGCCTAATCCTCTCTTTCTCTATAGCGATGTAGAATGTGAGGCAGTTGTGGTCACTATCACCAAAATGCTTTCCCACCACAAGACCTGATGCCTGCCCCATGGAATGAAAAAGATGGGAAGGCACGAATGCGCTCCTGCCGAAGGGGTGAAGCCCAAATTTTTGACTCTCCTGATCCTCAGATGTTGCCTGACGTACTATTCCTTTTCAGTGCCACACATTTCAACTCTGATCTCCGGCATCTGTCGTCCTCATTTTCCCGAATACTGACGGCTATCCCACCTACACACTTTGCAGGGAATTAGCAGAAACTCATTGTATGTGGAGCAGGCTTCTCAGTTCTGGAAAATTGCATTTGATTAATGCATTTATTCAAAACTAAGTTGTATTTCAACAAATACGAATTCAGTCCCAGAGTTACAGTTTTGGTTCATGAATTGGGCAGCTTCTTACCGAACATTGATTGATTGAAGAACTCCGAGGTACAGAGGATTCCAGGTGCTATCCTCCAGGGTGGATGTGCTTTACCTTTTTGCTGAGAATATTATCGGATCGACAGGTTGATAAGAGAACAAGGTGACATGTGGAAATCTGACATTTTTGCCATTACAGAGATATATTTATGGGAGGTCAGGGCTGACAACTCAATATGCTATGGTACAAGACGTATAGGCAGGACACGAGAGGGGTAAAAGAGGAGGTGGTGTTGCATTATTAGTTATGAGTCAGTTATATCAGTAAGGAGGGTCAATATCTTGGAATGATCTAATGAAGCTTTGTGAATAGAGCTCCGGATTAAAACCATTGCAGAGGCTCTGCTGGGGATATATTATAGACCCTGAGATAAAAGAAAATACAGGAGAAAATATTTAACCGATTTAATGAGCTGTGTAAAAAACAGTAATACGATTGTTACATACAAGCATTTAATTTCCAAACATTCATTCGGGCAGTGATAACTTTTCAAGAGGGGACAGGGGCCTTGACATTTATTCCAGAGAGCTGCTTAGCATGTAGCTAATACAACAACGGGTGGGTCAATGCTGGGCCTCATTGTGGGGAACGAAGCCAGTCAGGATATCGCAGGCAGGATTGGAAGAGCATTATACGACCAGTGACCGTGACAACATATATTTTAAGGTTGTTACGGAAAATAAAAAAAAAACACCATCTAGAAAATAGAAGGTGAATTGATTGGGGAGACAGAATTTATGAAATAAAATGCAGGATCTGGCCAGGTGCAGTGGTTTATGGGTGAAACTGTAGCAGAACAGCGTGTGGGGAAATGGGGGGGGGGGGGGGGGGGCTGGCGAGCATGGGAGATAACTTGATCAAAATGGAATTAATGAAAGTATCCGCCCAACATGTTACTCAGAAGATGAAAATTTTGAAAACAAGCCCAGAGAACCTCGGATGTCAACAAACATTCAGAACAGAATTATAAACGAAAAAGAGATTAAAGCAGGTAGAAAGTGAGCATGTCAATGGATGTACTAATAGAATATTGTAAGTGTAAGGTTAAACTTAAAAAAGTCAGTTGAAGAGCAGAAGGGGGATCGGCATAAAATATTTTATCAGTTTATTAAGAAGAAGAAGATAACACCAGAAAGAAGGGGGAGTATTAGATACCAATTGGAGCAGCCTCTGCACAAAGCCACAGGATATGTTAAACACGGACTTCATATGGGTCTTCAGTTTGAAGAAGCCGCTCCTGCATTCAGGGAGAATGACTGTGTGACCCTTGAACGAATTGATAAAGAAGCCAATGAAGAATTGGAAGTTTAATCATGGTAAACAGTGGGCAAATCCCCAGATCCGAATAAGCTGCATCTTAGGCTGATGTGGAAGATAGGGGAGAAGATTACAAGCTCTGACATTTTCTTTTTTTTTTGCCTCTGGCCACAGAAAAGTGTGATAGGACACGATAACATCGAATGTCTTCACAATTCGCAAAGTGTGCCAGAAATAAGGCACTGGATTAAAAACCACCAAGTCTCCCAACAGTGAGAGGGAAAATATTGTAGAAATTCCTGAGGGCTGTTGAGGTGAGATCATTAAATATCTTGAGGGCTGAGTTAGACTGATTTTTAAACAAGGGTTAGTTGTGGAGAAAAAGCATGAAAATAGAATGGGGCATTATCAGAATAAATGTAACCGAAATGAACAGGAAAGCAGACTCAGAGAGCAGCATAATGTTGCTCCTACGTCTATTTTTTTCTTTTTGCAATCGCACGGTATTCGAACATCAACCTCCCTCCCTTTGGAGTGAGACACAGAAAGGACCAGAGGACTGTGCCAACGCAGGTTGGCTATTGGGGTGAGGATTTGCATCAGCGGAATCACCTCTACCAGAATGAAGACCTCATTAGGACCTGCCCTGGAGAGCAGGTTAACATGGATTTGGTGTCAAGTAGTGTGTAAGCCTCATTACATCACTGTCGTGTTTCCCTACTTTCCTGACTAAAAGTAAATGTGGAGGAGTAGAGAAAATGCTGTTAGTAGTAGAGTAAGTAGTATTTCATTGGATTGAGAGGCTTCAGATAGCAGCACCTCAGCAAAAAGTACAGGCAAGCTCAAATAAAGTCCTGTTAATTTAGTATTACAGCAGTAGAGATAGCAGTTAGTCCAGGTGCACGTTCCTCTTGTGGGACGTTGAAGCTCCGGGAAATTTCCACCGACCCTGATGACTACATGTGTGGAAAGTGTACCTGTCTACAGCTCTTGGGAGACCATGGTTGGGAGTTGGAGCTGGATGCACTCAGGGACATCGGAGATGATATGAACTTCATTGATAAGTGCTTTAGTGTGGTGGTCACGCCCAGGACCCGCCCCTAGCCATGTTTCTGTAATGACTGTAATGGCCCAGTCCCACAAGAAGATGCACGGCCTGAGTTCATCAGCCTGACCTGTCCGCCCTGGTGCGTTTAAATAAATATAATTTAATTCAAAAGCCAGTCCTTGCTCCCTATCGAGTTCCAGGCAGACAGTTGGTTAGGAATGGGAAAGGGAGTAGGCAGAGAGTGCAGCAATCCCATATGGCCATTCCTTTTTAAAACAAGTAAACCATTTTAAATACTGTTGGGGGGAAAGACCGTTCAAGGGAATGCAGCAGTAACCAGGTTGGTGGCAATACCACTGACTCTGGGGCACAGCGGGAAAGGGTAAATATAAAGAGCGTCTTAGAGATAGGAGAGTCGATTGTTGGAGGAACGGATTGGAGATTCTGGGGTCTCAAACGGGAATCCAGCAAGGTGTGTTACCTCACAGGTGTCAGGGTTCAGGAAGTCTCGGAGCGACTGCAGAACGTTGTCAAAGGGGAGGGTGAGCAGCCAGAAGTCATTGTGTATATTGGTATAAATGATACAGTTAGAAATAGGAATAAGGTCCTTCAGAGTGATTACAGAGTGCTAGGAGAAAAGTTCAAAACCAAGACTTCGATGTAGTAATCTCCTGATTAATTACTGTTTCATGAGCTCATGGAAATAAGAATATGAGGATATGGCAGATACATACATGACTAAAGAATTGGTGCAGGGGCTAGGGTCTCGGATTTTTAGATCATTGGGATCTTTTCTGTGACAGAGCTGATCTTTTCAAGAGGGATAGGTGGCACCTACACTGGAGGAAGGACCAATAACTTGGCGAACAGATTTGCTGATATTCCAAGGGAGGGTTTAATCAAGATTGGCAGGGTGTGGGATCCTCAAGAGCAGGGAAGGAAGTGTGAGGCTGGAAAGAGATACAGTAATCAGAAACAGGAAAGTGAAGAGACTGGTCAAGCTGGAATACGATAGGGAGCAAGGAATGCCTGCTGGATTTATTTCAACGCAAGAGGGCTGACAGGTAAGGCCAATGAACTTAGGGCATGGATAGGTATGCGGTAGTGGGATGTCAATGTGATTACAGAAACCTGGCTAAGGGAGGGACAGGACTGGCAGCTTAGTGTGCCAGGGTTTAGTTGCTTTAGGCAGGACAGCGACGGTGAAAGGAGGGGAGGGGGAGTTGAATTTCTGATGAAGGGAAGTATCAGAGCAGCAATGAGAGATGAAATAACGGAACGATCAAACAGCGAGGATTTATGGATGGAGCTAATAAATGGAGATGGAAGTGAAATTGTGATGTTATAGGGGTTGTAGTATATGCCCTCAAATAATCAACAGGAATTAGAGTAAAAAATATACCTGCAAAGACGACGGTTATGCAGGAGCAAATGGATTGTCATAATCGGGGATTGTAATATTTATAACTGGGACGACCAGAGCGAAAAGTGATTTGGTGGGGTCGAATCTATTAATTGTGCCAGGAAAATTTCCTGATGTAGTATATAGAGGGGCCTAATCGTGAAGGAGCAAAATTCGAACTACTCGTAGGAAATATGATAGAACAGGTGATGGAGGTGATAGTGGGGGAGCACTTTGGAACCAGTGACCTTAGTCTTACTAATTTGCACGTAGTCAGGGAGAGCGACAAAACTGGTCATAGCTTCAAGTTCTAAACTGGGGCAAGTTGAATTTAGATGGAATTGCATAGGAGTTGGGAGATCTTTGTCGGAAAGTTTGTTTGCCAGCAAAGGGACCGCTGGCAGGTGGGATGCCTTTGAACGTGAGATACTAGTGTTCAAGGTGTACTTGTTACTATGGGGATGAAACGAAAGTTGGAAGGAATGGGGAACCCTGAATGATAAGAGATATTTAGGCTTTGACCGGAATAAAAGGCAGCTCAGTTACAGGCAGCTGGGATCAAGTCAATCCCTGGAGGTATATAATGGTTACAGGAATTAACTGAAGAAAGAAATCAGTGGGGGAAAACGGGGGCATGAAAGAACCTTGGCTAAGAAGATTGTAATGAATACAAAAAGGTATTTTATGTATATTATAGGAAAAACAATAAATAGTAAGAAAATAGGACCCCTGAAATGCCAAAGTGGACATGTATGTGTGGAACCATAAGAGACTGGTGATGTCCTCAACGAATATTTCTCTTCTGTGTTTAACATGGAGAAAGAAATGAATACTTAGGACCTTGACGAAGTTCGTGGTGATTTCTTAGGGACAGTCCATATCACAGTAGAGAAGGTACTGGACATCCTAGAATGCTTGAGTTTGGATAAATCTCACGTCCATTACCAGATAAATCCAAGAACACTTTCGGGGGGTAGAGAAGAATTTATGGGGGACCTGGCTGATATGTTTGATCATCATTAACCACAGTTGAGATCCAGGAAGACTCGAGGTTAGAAAATATTGTGATATTATTTAAGAAGGACTGGGAGCAAAATCCTTCGAACTATGGATCAGTAAGTTTAACATCTCTGGTAGGTACGTTACTTGAGAAAATTCTGAATGATAAGATGTACATTAATTCTTAAAGACAAGATCTGATTAGAAATATTGAGCATGTCTTTGTGCGTTGGAGATCATGCTTGACAAATTTCTCAAAGTTATTTGATGACATGACCAGGGAGGTTGAATAGGCGCTAGATGTGAAAAAGTGTGGCGTTGGAAAAGCACAGAAGGTCAGGCAGGAACAAGAGAATCGATATTTCAGGCGTAAGCCCTTTATCACGAATGTCCAAAACATCGATTGTCCTGTTCCTCGGATGTTTCCTGACCTGCCATGCTTCTGCAACGCCACACTTGTCGAATCTGATCTCCAGAATTTGCAGTGCTCGCTTTCTCCTTGGATAGTAGATTTAGGCTATATGGATTTCAGTTGCACTAGGTCAAAACAAGGCTTTTCAGCCCCTGGAGCCTGACATATATTTGCAGAAGGAGGACAATCAGCCCCTCGACCTTATAACACTGGACCCAGAGTAGATCATACAACATCAGTATCCTGTTCTGCAGCAACAGGATCAGTTTATTCATCTAATTCAGGGCAGGAACACAGGAATGTTAACACCACAAACTGACTGGACTCTGGGATGTACTGGAATAACAGGATGTTATTTAGCTCCTCAACCCTGCCCTTCCCTTCAGTCAGGTCAGGGATGATCTGCTGTCTGCGGAAATTTCTCTTTCATGCACATCATTTGTAGCACTCGACTCTCACAAAATCCATTGACACGCTTCTCACACCCTCCCAAATATTTCAGTGATGCAGCTGTCTGGGATAGTGAGGCCCCATCAGTCACTATCCTCTCAGAGAAGGAAACACTCCCCGCACATATACCTTGGCCTATTGATATGAACAAAAGATATTGACACAGCGTCAGAGTGACTGGCCCTGACATGACTGAAAGATTTGACTGAGCAATGTTTCAAAGGGTTTGAACAAGGTTGGTACGTAATGGGAATTTGTAGAAATCACTCCACAATTTGGATCATTCAGAAAAAATGTGGCTGTTGGACATCAATCCTCTCTGTCCCTGGATATCTCTGTGGGCGATCAACAGGGTAGCTTCCTCCGCATGAACATTTTCAGCTGATTCATGGATGTCTTACCTTCCGTCATTCGACAAGATGTTAAGATGTTCAGTGAAGATCGTCTAAAGCATCAAAACCTGGACAATAGTCAAGTTTTTGCTATTAACGTGCAGGTAACATTCGTGTGATCACATTGCTGGCCACTGCACATTTCCACAGTGAAGAAAAAGGAGGTCGTTCAGCTCGTTTCGCTGGAATGTGAGAAAGCCATTCAGCCCATCGAAACAGCCCGTTCACTCTCTGTTGCTTCGTACACAAGAAGAGATATTTTTAAAAATTTGCAAAGGTTGGAATTCAAAGTAGACAGGCAGGAAGCCGGAACAACAAAACAGGAGTGAGAGCTCCAGGAGGTGAGAAGTCAACGCCTTTGGTAAAAGCCTTTTTCCGGACTGTTGGTGAGGGGTAAGGTTTAAATCGGCGGGGTGGGGGAGGAGAAGGAGGCGGCAGGGTGGTAAGGTGGGGATGGGTGAACACAGGTAGAGGGTATGACCGGGTTGGTCAATAGGAGGAATGAACCTATTTGGTAGGTGGCAGAAGGGCTGATCAGAGGAATGGGAGGGAGGAGGAGGGTCTGGGAATCTATTTGGGGAATTAGAGGGGCGGTAATTTGAGACTGGGGAAATCAGTGTTGTGTCCTCCGGGCTGTTGGCTGCCCAGGCGAAACATGAAGTGTTGTTCATCCAATTTGCGGTTTGTTTCATTGTGGCAATGGAGGAAGTCAAGGATGGCCATGTTGTAAAGGGCGTGGGAGGGGGAATTGAAATAGGCAGTGACTGCTAGGTCATGGCAGCCCTTATAGGCCCAACTGAGATGGTCAGCAAAACATTCCCTTAGTTTACATTTGGTCTCCCCGATGTGGAGAAGACTAAATCGGGAGCACCAGATACAGTAAACTGAGGTGGATTTCATCACTTGGCACATCTTCTACCAAGGACCATTCCCTTCTCTAATCTTTGGTTCGTGCCAACTCTTCACCAAATCCTCCAATCCCCACTAGCACTGCCGCTGCAATAGGAAAAGGTGCTTTACCCGATTGCACACCACCTCCCTCACATCCATCCAGCGCCCCAAACAGTGCTTCCGGGTGAAACGGAAGTTCACCTGCCGTTCCTCCAACCTAATTTACTGCATCAGGTAATCCCAAATGTGTCTTCTCTACATTAGGGAGACCAAACGTAAACTAAGGGTACATTTCTCTGAGCATCACAGCTGGATACAAAGCGGCCGAACTGATATCCCAGTTACCATCCATTTTAGTTCCCCTTCTCATTCCCTTTCCAACATGACTGTCCTTGGCTTCCTCTGTTGCCACCATGAGTCAGACCGCAAATTGGAGGGACAACACCTTATCTTCTGCCTGGGCAGCGTACTGCCTGGAGGACTCAACATTGAGTTCTACAATTTTTATTAAACTTCCCAGCCATACTCCTGCTCCCTTTCCAGCCCCTCCCCACTCTTCTATTCGCCTAACGACCCTGCCTTCCAGTTACCAACCGGATTCATCCCTCCCATCGACCAAGCAGTTTGCATTCACTACTTGTGTCCACCAATCCATACCTCATCATCCTGCTACTCTCCCCAGCCCAACCTCTCCCGTCCCTTTCATCTTCAGCTCCCCCTACCTCCACCCACAGTCCTGAAGATCGGTTATACCTGCAATGTTGACTTCTCTACCTGCTGCCTAGTTTGCCGTGTTATTCCAGCCTCCTGTTTGTCTATTATTACAAAGCAAGATATGGAGTCCAGTCAGCACAACACGCTGGTAAGCTGGAAACATGGGTTGCTCAACAATGACCCTCTTCCCTAGGACAAGAACCCGAGGACATTCAGAACATCGAAACACTGACACATGAACAGAAGAAGCCTTTCAGCCCGTCCAAACTGTTATACTGCAATAGGAGGAGGACATTAATACTGCAACACGAAAATTCAATGAAGCAGAGATTGTATAGACAGATTACTCCATGGTTTCCCTAATGGCTCCATTGCTAATGGTACACAAGAGTTATATTAACGTGGTTTGAAGATGGTAAGGAGGCACAGCTGATGGTTTGTACCAAGTCTCAAGGAGGCGTGTTCGATCTCCAAGAAGACAGGCTTGTGTTCTTCATGGAGATCAAACACTTTTGGGAATGGCCAATTCTATCTGAGTGTGGCTACTGGCACGTTTGAGAACAATGCGATGTTCAGTGAAGGGTCTCACCCCAACTGTACATTGAGATGGTGGGAGTTTATTCAGAATCTGGAGCTCTCGCGCAACCAAATAGCGGTTCCACAGAGATATGTAAACAATCATAGATTCATAGAATCCTTCAGCACAGAGACAGGCCATTCAGCCTGACTGCTCTATGCCGACCAATATGTCCATCCATGCTAAATCCATTTCCTTACACTTGGCCCATAAACTTCTCAACGTTTCTTATCCATGTATTTGCTCAAATATGAAAACATGCATTGCAGGAAAACGCGTTATATTTCATGCCATCAATGTTTTGTATTGGTCCGTAACATTCAAATTTTATCGCAATCACTTTTTATTCTTCTGTAGATTACAGATTAAATACTCATTTTCTTCACACCCTCTCATGGTACCATCGCTGCAGGGATTAGGCTTGTGCAACTCCTTTACACTGTCTCATTGTGACAAGGAGACCATTCCTTTTAAAGGAGAGAAAATCTGTTCACAGCGCCCCAAGCACTTTCTCAATATCACTACCACTACACGAAGGTCTCAACGTTCATATGCTTTAATCAGTTTGCAATGAAGGACAGCACATATTTACTGGGCTGATTACTTACTGATCCATATGAATTCGTTTAGTGACTCATGACCAAGGACATCCAGGTCCTTTTCATTAGAGCACATCCCAACATCTGGCCTTCTCATAAATGCAAACTGAGAAGGATGGTATGTTTTGCCAAATAATTTCTTTGCTTTGCAAACCGTGATGCTTCAAGCACAGCAGCGCGAACAGCAACACCACTATTAACATTGGAGATTGTTGGAGATGCTGAGGACGTGATGGTCTAGCTGTATTAACTCTAAAATATTAATCCAGGGACCCAGGTAATGACCGAGAGCCTAGATTTGAATTCCACCACAGCAAATAGTGGAATTTGAATTCACAAAATATTTGGAATTAAGTGTCCAATGAAACCATTGTCAATTGTCAGAAAAAAAAACCCTACCTGGTACCGTAATGCCCTCCAGGGAAGGTCATCTGTCATCTTCACCGGGTTTATATGTAACTCGAGATTCATTGCAATGTTTTTTAAGTCCCAGGTGCCGTTTGCAATGGCCAAGCCAGCTGTTCAGTTCTTTCAAAGACCATATTGTCTGAAAGAAATTAAACTGGACAGAACTAAGCACTAACTACTTACAGCCCACCGACTGAAGTGGTCATGAAGGCAGCTTCCAAATGCCTTCTCAAGTTCAATGAGGAAAGGAAATTAAATGTTGTCCCAGCATCATATTAATGGCATGACTTTCATTAATATGGGAACAGGAGAAAAATAAACAAGATTAATCTTGATTTTTACTTTCATCTCAGTTGATCAGCAACGATCCCCTTGTTTGCCTTTTTAAAATCTCTCTCTTTCTCGATCTATTCAACTCAGTCCTTCTCCTCTTCACAACAGACATCCCTGCCACCAGCCGCAATTGCACTATTCCCCAATCATGTTCAGTTCTGTTGTATGGTCAGTGGACTTGAAATGCCAATTCTGTTTTCCTCTCTATCCGAGGCTGATAAACCTGCTCAGTTTCTCTGGCACTTTCACGTTCTATTTCATTCTGATCTCTTGCATCATTACTTGTTATATTTAACTTTTAATGTTGTTATTAAATGGGATGTCGGCATCGCTGACAGGGGCATCATTTGTTGACCTCACGAAATACCCTTTCCTGTGAGGTCATTCTTTCATGGGGTATAGAGCCAAGCACATTGCTGTGAGTCTGAATTCAGTCTTAAGCCCGACAAGGCAATAACGTTAGATTTCTTTACCAAAGGATAACAATGAAATAGATAAACTTGGCGGCAAGGTGCTGGTGGTGTTATTGTTGATATTGGTGAAATTCACTTTTATTTTTAATTTCTGTCATTTGAATTTCATTTCTGACATCCTCTGAGGTAGGAATTAAGTAGTGCCTTTAGTCTAGTAACCTGCGCCACTGAATTACATGTCTAGCAACATTACTTCTCTGACACACAGTCGCTATGATGGAATTACTTGAGAGACAATAACAAGGTTGTGATGGAAACATTTGTAACAGAAAGAGTGCTTAGAAGAGAGCTGGAACCATGGAGTCTGAGCTTTACTGAGGCATAGATAATGGTTTATTTAGCAACCACACTAATGTCAAGCTGGGGTCTGGGGATGTGATGGAGCTGGTAGTGGGCAGGTTTGGTGATGGAGAGAATACCAAGACATAAATCAATTCAGGGCAAATTGGTACATCAGGATTGTGATCAGTTTTGTTCTCAGATGTTTGTGAGGGCAGGGATGCAGCTAGTCCTGAAATTTGCGGTAATGAATGGATTTGCATGTGAAACTGAAGACAATAGTTTCCATTCTTGACAAATACAGATAATGGAAATAAAATGAAGATCACCATGACTTATGGGATTAATATATAGATAGAGATGGAGAGACTTACCAGGAACACCAACAATAGCGAGCATGGGATAGTAGCCCAACTGAATAATCATCAGTATACCGTATATCCGATATGATAGCATGTACCCAAACCAGGTAAGATAGAAATTAGCCCAGGCTAAACTCCTGTCCATTGTTACCGCATTCCACTCTACTGTTCTCAGATTCTGATCCATTGATGGAACATTCCAGTCTGCTGTTGTCAGATTCTGATGCATTGCTGGAACTTGCCGTCTCTCCTCAAATTCTGATCTCTCGTCTCCCTGTCTCTGCAGTTGCTGATGCTTGTTAGTGTTGGAGGTGAGGCATTTGAAGCTATATTGGGATCATGCATTGCAAGAAGCCCCTTACTAATAGAAGAGACAAACCGTCTAGTGACACAATTAGGATCCAGGGAGACTGACATCAGTCACAGTCAACAAACAAACAGATCCAGTTAACTCCTTTCAATATGGTACCTTCAGTTCACAATAAAAACTGGATTGAATTGAATGTTGACATCGCTGGCTATTGGTCATATCTCCCATCACCGATTGCTCTCCTGAAGTTCGTTGTGAGGGACAATGATGGATGTTTTCTTACAGCAGGCTCGATGATTCTGCAGTGTTGTCCGTTTGTAATGCTATATCCGTCTGAACCTCCCACCGTGACCATCCACAAAAAAACCACAATCTAAATGTTGCTACTGTGTTGATATCTCCTCGACTAGAACAGGTACCTACCAACAAACCTGACAGATTATCCCGTCTTAAGGATGTTGTTCCAAAATACTTGCAACAATCCCAGTAAACGATTAGCTTTGCACAAATAATAAAACTGACAAAAAGGCTAACAGAATATAAAGTCAGAAAGGCAGAAGGATTGGGGGAGCATCCAGTTACAACGGTGACCTTGACTCAACTAAAACCAGAACTGCTCCGACCTGTCCAGCTCGAGAGCTGGCCACGTCCTCTTGATTTGACAAGTTTCTGTTTAAAAATTTGAAAGCCTTGTGGCTGAGGCATTATCGGTTTTGTATAAACAAAAGGACCCAGAGTGAATTAACTGGTCAGAATGCCGAGTTTGGAACAAACAGCCTTTATTTAACAAGTTATAGAATGAAACATAAGGAACAGAAAATAGATAACCTGAATAGGTTATCCGATCCAAACCTGACATGTTATCCTGTCTTAAGGATGTTGTTCCAAAATTCTGAGTGGGCATATCTGCACTCCAGTACACAGAAAGTGTGGATAAACCTGGGCATTCCTCTGCTTGCTCTGATGAGACAGTTTGGGATTTTCAACACACAATGCGAGTCAGCACTATTTTATGTAAACTGATAAACACCGTAGTACATTGTATTGGCTTCAAATTAGTAGGACTTCAATTTTTTTGACTGCAGTCCAAAACCAAACGTGACATGTAGTCATAAAATCGGTCCTTTTACAACGTTATGTTGTTCTTGTTTTTTTCCTTCAAGAGGACCTAAACAACCCAAGGTTCCAACGTGCCAGAATTTGAAAGATTCATTGAGGTCCTTTTGTTTATACAAAACCGATAAGGCCTCAGCCACAAGGCTTTCAAATTTTTAAACAGAAACTTGTCAAATCAAGAGGACGTGGCCAGCTCTCTAGCTGGACAGGTCGGAGCAGTTCTGGTGTTAGTTGAGTGAAGGTCACCGTTGTAACTGGATGCTCTCCCACTCCTTCTGCCCTTCTGACTTTATATTCTGTTAGACTTTTTGTCAGTTTTATTATTTGTGCAAAGCTAATCGTTTACTGGGATTGTTGCAAGTATTTTGGAACAACATCCTTAAGACGGGATAACCTGTCAGGTTTGGATAGGATAACATATTCAGGTTATCTATTTTCTGTTCCTTATGTTTCATTCTATAACTTGTTAAATAAAGGCTGTTTGTTCCAAACTCGGCATTCTGACCACTTAATTCACTCTGGGAATATCCACTATATAATAAACTTCAACAGATAGCGAAGTTGTGGCAAGGGATACCTGCTTTAAAATGTTTTGAGGGATCGGGCCTACTTCATAACAGATTGGGGACCCTTTGTGGGATTTCGGCGGTGAGTGGATAGTATTCGTGCGTGTTATTCCGTGTGTTTATTTGGTGGGGAAACAGAACTTTAATAGCAATGGCTCTTGCAGTCACCAAGGATGTTTTGGAGGTGGATGAATTGATCTTGGGGGGTTTTACAAAATGCACATAAGTTCAAGCTGCGGGAATTAATAGACGAACAGGAGTTGAAGCTACCTCCTAATGTGAGGAAAAATGAGATGATTGCAGCAGGAGCTCAGCATTCAAAACTGCTGGAAACTCCATCAGGATCTGTGCAGATGAATAAACTTCAATCGCAAATGAAGCAGTTTGAGTTAGAGGCAGTAATGAAGCAGTTTGAGTTACGACTAGAATCAGAAGAGGAAGAAAGAATGAATAGGTGTAGCAGAGGAAAGAGAAAAAAAAACAAATAGCTTTCGCGGAAAGAAAGAAAAGGAAAGAGCGTTTGAGCTTCAGAGATGGGCACTTAGAATGGAAAGTCAGCTTAAAAGCATGGAGATGAAGGCTGATGGTGAGCTTAGTAAGGAGCAGAGTGAGGATGAGCAAACCCATGGTAGTCAAAAGCCTGGTGAGAAACATTTTAAGTATATTTACGACTTGCCTAAAGTGATAAATAGGATATGGAAATCTTTTTCATTTAATTTGAAAAAATGGTAAAATAATTGTCGTGGCCAGTGGCCATGTGGGTATTGTTGATCCAAACCAAACTTTGTAGGTTGAGCTCGTGAGGTATTCACAACACGATCAGAGGTGCGATCTGGGGAATATGAGGAGGTAAAGAAAGTGCATATGACCTTGTGCCAGAATCCTACAGACAACGTTTCAGGAATCTAAGGAGGGATCCTGGAAAAACCCATATTGAGTTTGAAAGGATGAAACAAAATAATTTTGATGAATGGATCAGAGCTTTAAAAAGAGAGCAAAACTCCGATGCTCTTCGAGAGACAATTAATTTGGACTAGTTCAATTATTTGTAGCTCAGCCATAATAATTGAGTTGCAGCAGAAAGATAAAAGGTTAAATCAATTATATCAAAAAGCACATACATTCGGAATTTTGAATGTATCCGTGAGTGTTATTACCCTTAAAATTTTGTCCAAATGAGGAAATTGAGACTATCATATATTAATAAGGTCATAATTGGGCAGAAGTTCAAATCGTATTGCCCATGGGATACAGAAAGGAGGTGATGCGAATGGTGCATGAGCTACCTCCTAGAAGGCATTTAGCAGTGAGGAAAACACAGGCTTAAATACAGAGACATTTTTATTGGCCTGAACTGCAAAATGATATAGTTGAATTTTGGCGCACTTGTCATACATGTCAGGCAATTGGAAAAACACAGCGAAAATAAAACCTGCACCTTTCATAACAATTCCTGCATTGGAGGAGCCTTTTACAATATGTTCATTGATTAGCCAGCTCTCCAACTTCAAACCAAAAAATTGGGCAGCAGCATTTGATAACAATTTTGGATGCATCGACAAGATTTCCAGAGGCTACCCCAAGATGCAATATAACAACTAAAAGAATTGCAGAGGAATTACTCTATTTTAAAAAAAGATAAGGACTACCAATAGAGATGCATTGAGATCAAGTTTCAAACTTCACATCCAAATTATTCACGATAATGTCTTTGGAATGAAGCTATTCAAATCTATTGTGTACCATGCAAAATTACAGAGAGCGCTAGAAAGGTGACATTAAAAATTAAAGACCGTGTTGAGGGCTTATGCTCAGGATTATCCAGATGATTAGCGTCAGTGAATTCTGTTTGTGTTTTTTTTGTGATCAGGGTTGCACCAAATTAACAGATCAAATTCAATCCATTTGCATTACTTTATGGGCATTAAGTGGGAGGACCATTAAAATCGATTCAGGAGAAAACAGTAAATCAGCATTTAAAGGTCAGACTATAAGGAATGATTAATAGCGCTGGGGAATTGGCAAGAAAGCAGTTTAAAGTATTGCAGCATGTAATAAAACAGAAAGCGGGCAGGAAATCAAACAATTGCAATTTTGCTATCGGGGATAAGGCATTACTGTTACTTCCAGTGACAGGTGAACCTTACGACATAGAACATAGAACAATACAACACAGAACAGGCCCTTCGGCCCACGATGTTGTGCCGAACATTTGTCCTAGCTTAAGCACCTATCCATGTACCTATCCAAATGCCGCTTAATGGTCACCAATGATTCTGACTCTGCTACTCCCACAAGCAGCGCATTCCATGTCCCCACCACTCTCTGGGTAAAGAACTTACCCCTGACATCCCCCCTATACCTTCCAACCTTCACCTTAAATTTATGTCGCCTTGTAACACTCTGTTGTACCCGGGGAAAATGTCTCTGACTGTCTACTCTATCTATTCCCCTGATCATCTTATAAACCTCTATCAAGTCCCCCCACATCCTTCGCCGTTCCAATGCGAAAAGGCGTAGCACTCTCAACATATCCTCGCACGACCTATTCTCCATTCGAGGCAACATCCTGGTAAATCTTCTCTGCACCCTCTCCAAATCTTCCACATCTTTCCGAATGTGAGGCGAGCAGAACTGCACACAGTACTCCAAATGTGGTCTTACCAAGGTCCTGTACAGCTGCAACAGCACCTCATGACTCTTGAATTCAATCCCTCTGCTCTGAACGCTAATGTACCATAGGCCTTATTACACGCTTGATCCACCTGATTGGCAACTTTCAAAAAGCTATGAACATAGACCCCAAGATCTCTCTGCTCCTCCAACTTACAAAGAACCCTATTGTTAACCATGCATTCCGCATTCTTATTTGTCCTTCTAAAATGGACAATCTCACACTTGACAGGGTTGAACTCCATCTGCCACTCCGCAGCCCAGATCTGCATCATATCTCAGTCCCTTTGCAGCCAACAATAGCCCTCTTCACTGTCCACAACTCCACGAATCTTCGTATCATCTTAAAATTTACTTCGAATAACAATGCTTAGTGGACCTTATGAAGTACAAAGGATAATGAGTGAGGGTAATTACTTGATAAGAACTCCAGTCTTGACGTTTGTCAGGTGAATACACTCAAAAATATTTTGATAGGGGCAAAAGCAAGAGGAGAAGCTTTTAATGATTGTGACACAGAATGAAGAACCAAGTTCAGAGGCTTCTGAATCGGACATTCCTCAAATTAAATTGGACAATGAGGTAGTTGGCTCAAAGTGAGATACATTATTCAGTTACCTTCCTGACAAAAATTGAAATGACCAGAAAGACCTCTTATTATCACATGGGGAGATATGCAGTCATTAACCTGGAAATACGAATCAACTGTGCGTAATGTAGCTAGAGGAGTTGCTGTTATGATTAAGCAACAAATAAACAGACATAATCCTCTAAAGTTGGCACAGGGGTAGAAAGAGATTGAATGCATGCTCTGAGATGACATAATCAACATGCGTTACAGTGATTGGAACTCACCCGTAGTCATGGTATCAAAACCAAATGGCACCCAACGGTTATGTGTGGACTAACATAAGTCAATGCAGTTAAAAAAAATATCGATGTATACCCAGTTCCACGTTTGGAAGACTGTGTTGAAACTTTGGGAGAAGTAAGTCAAATTTTGTGTGAAAAATGTGCCGGCCACGTTTCAGGAACTAACCAATAAGTTGCCAGATTATCCAACGTGTGGTGTACATTGATGACCTAGTGGTTTTTAGTCATTCATGGAAGGAACACTTACAGCATTTATCAGACTTTCTCTATCGACTTCAGAAGGCAGGCTTGGTGGTAAACATAGCGAAAAGTGAATTTGCCAAAGCAAAACTCACCTTCCTGGGCCATGCTATTAGACATAGATAAACGGTGACATGGGATGTAAAAGTGAAGGTAATTGGGGAATTTCCCATACTGTTGACAAAATGAGCAGCACCATAATTCGTGGAATTGTGTGGATTTTATCGAAGGGTTGTGCCTCATTTTCGCAACATGACTGCTCGACTTGTTAATGAAAGGCAAGAAGATTCAATGGACAGAGGACGGTTAGAAGGCATTTGATAGCGTGAAATATATGTTAACCATTGTCCCACTATCAGACACACCTGATTATGCAAAACCATTCAAGGTGCCTTTAAATGTGAGTGATCTGCGTATCGGTGCTGGACTACTGCACCAAGACAGCAAGAAGACAGAAAGATCTATTGCGTATTTCTCCAAGAAGTTGAACGTTATTATTCAACAGTGGAAAAAGAGACTGTGAGCTTTGTGTTGGCACTACAATATTTCAATGTTTATTTTACCAACAACACATTTGAGGCAACAATGTACACTGACCATAACCCATTGAAGTTTTTGGAGAAAGTTATGGACAAAAATGCGAGACTGTTTAGCTGGACCCTGTAGTTATAGCCATTCAATTTGAAAATTGTGCTCGTGGCAGGTCTTGAAAAAATGATTGCCAATGCATTTTACAGACTTAAATGACAGATCAAGACACTTAGTGATGGAAGTACCACACACTGAGTCCAGATGTTATTGTGCATATTTGCATGTCTACAGTAAATGAATATACATACGAATTTTAGTGTACTAACCACTATTTTTGAGGGGTTAGAAAAGTGAAGCCATCTTTAGATATTGATGATTCAGTTTTATATCAAGTGAGTTGTCACAAAGCTGATCACTTAAAAGGTTATGATGTCCTCGAATTGTTTTCAGAGAATTTCTAAACGAACCAAAGTTCCAACATGTCCCATTTTTGAATGCTTCATTGGGGTCCTTTAGTTTTTACCTAACAGATAGTGCATCGAGAAGAAGGCTTTCAAATCTTTAGAAAAAAATGGTGTAATCAAGGGGACGTGGCCAGCTCTCCAGCTGCACAGGTCAGTTCAGTTCGTGTGTTAGTTGAGTCAGGGACATTGTTGAAACTGGACCCCCTCCCCCTCCGTCAGCCCTCTGACTTCGTACCCGAAAAGTTTATTGTGTGTGAGTTTTACTCTTTCTGCTCAGGGTTTTGTTCATGGAGATTGTTGCACGTAATTTGGAACAGCATCATTAAGTTGTGATAGCCTGTCAGGTCCAGATAGGATTAATTATTCAGGTACTGGATTTTCAGTTCGTTGTGTTTCATTCCTTACTTTTGTAAATAAATTCAGTTTGTTGAAAAGTTGGCAGTCGGACCAGATAATTCACTCTGAGAATATCCACTATCCACTTCAACAATTAGCAACATTACAGTCTGAGCTAAGTGCTTAAAAATGTTTTGACGGGTCGGGCCTGGTACATAACATTGTACAATAACGTTGTTCATACAAAATTATGAATAGAGATTCAAAATGGCGGCGACCCAGCAAGTGTGAGTCTGTAGTATACTCCCCAAGACTCAAGCAAACTTGGGTACCCGCCTCCACCACATCCACTAAACCATTTAAAATAACTTTTACCCAGCATATTTAGTCAATTTGCACGAAGCTTGCACAGTTTGGTGCTGTGCTTAAAATGATTAAAGGTAAAAAAAAGCCTGCAGCTCGCAACAGTTGAAGACCCCTCCCTAACCCTCTCCAGCAGCAGTGGCAGAGACGTCTGCGGCCGCCTCGGGGGACTTACCTGCAGAGGCGAGCCTGGTCTCCGTGATTAACAAGCTGCAAGGGAGGACCAAAACTTCATCGATGAATCCAGGAGCAGGTGGGAGTCGCTCGCAGCACGATCGAGAAATTGAAAAGCAAGAACATCGTGTTGGAGGGGTGGAGCTAAAGGCCACCACGTGAGAGACTGCGGCTGAATGGGCCATGAACCGGGTCCGGGCTCTTGAACAGTGAGTTTGGACCTTTGTGGTGCACATCGACGAGCTCGACAATCGGGATCATCGAAAATATATCCGGTTGCTGGGCATTCCTAAACAGGAAGAGAAAGGTCAGCTGGCAGTTTTTTTCTTTGGAGCAATGGATCCCTGAAATATTAAAGGTGGAGTCTCAACCAGGGCAGATGTGGACTGAGTAGGCCCACCGGGTTGAAATACGCAGGCCTGGGTCGAATCAGCACCCCCGCCCGGTCCTGTTCTGGTTCCAATGCTATGGAGAGAAGCATGTGCTCCTGGAAGCCTCTAGAATCGTGGGGAAGGATCCCCAGGCCATAGTGTACAAGGGCTCTAGGATTATGCCATTTCAGGATTTTTCTCCAGCTGTGGTCTGCAAAAGGAGGGCATTTGATGAGGAGAAGAGGCGTTTGAGAGACTTCAACATCCAATATTCCTTGTGTAACACAGCAACGCTGCGCTTCAGCCATGAAGGATCCGTTTCTCGCTTTGGATCACCGGAGAAGGGTAAAGAATGTTTGGGCTCTCTTAAATAGACTGGAAGAATTAAATGTATGGCTAATGATGCTGATTTCCATCCCGCAACCCCACCCCTACCAACACGGTTTACCTTTTCTTTCCCTTTTCATCCCCTTTATTATTTAATATCCCCTCCAGGGGGTTTGGATGGGGGCTTATTTGTTATCCACTATGTGATTTTCTTATGTTTTACAGGCCGGGTGGCTTAGTTGATTCGTGTGTGTGTGTGTGTGTGTGTCTGAAGGGGGGGGGTGTGGGGGGAGGTGTTTGCTCTGTTTTTCCTCATTTCTTTTTAGAGCAGGATTGTTTTTCTCCTTCTCTAATTATACTTAGTTATTTATTACTTGCCGGGATTGTAACTTTATAGTTTCATGTGTTTATACTTTGTATTATCTCTACTAAATGTAATCAAGTTTTGGTGGGCGTGGGGGTGGGGAACTCACTTTTAACTTTGGTTTTATGATTCACGTGAATTTATTTATTCTATTATGTGGTGCCTGGGTCGAGGGCGGGGAGCTCGTTGCGAGAGGATACAGTGGGCTTATTCACAGATAGTGATGCCCCCTGGGAACAAGGGGGAAAATCTCCTTTTAAATGTGTTTTATATTTTTTTCTTATTATAAATAGTTTTTAACTATATTGTCGTCAATGTGCTAAAGAATTTCTACTTGTGTGAATTTTCTACGGTCTGAGCTCGGTGTGTTTTGGGGCGGTTGTTCCTACCAGGGGGTCCCGGACTTGCCTGGACGATCATGGTCAATCCTTCGATTCGCTGGTGCACCTGGAAGGTCAAGGGGAGTAATTCACCAATCAAAAGGTAGAAAATACTATCCACCCTCAACAATGAATGGGTTTATATCGCTCTCTTACAGGAGACACACTTAGCGGATAAAGAACACTTAAAATTACAAGAAGGAGTATTTGATCAGGCCTTCTTTTTATCTTTCACTTCCAAAAGTAGGGGAGTAGTCATTCTCATTTGGAAGAACCTTCCTTTCAAAATCTTAAGTCAGATAAAAGATGAAACGGGACAGTATATACTGATTAGAGTCCACATAAATGTAGAGGAGTATGCATTTTGAATCTTTGTTATTCATGGCACACCCGTTCAAATTTAAAATGGAAGTATTTCCAAACTGCTGGCTTTTGGGGCTCATCACACAATTACAGGAGGAGATTGTATTGTACTATGGACCCAGAGATAGACAGGATACCCAAGAGTACTGTGGGTCTATCTCTTTGATCCAGACAATTGGCCAATTTGAATAAGGAGCTAGGGTTAGTAGATGTGTGGAGGTGCCTTCATCCGCAGGGCAGAGACTTTACGTTCTCCTCTGACCCACATAAGTGTCATACTAGAATTGATATATTTCTTGCTCCCTCGACCTTTCTGAACTCCATATTATCCTGCAATGTAGGTAATATGATAATCTCTGATCATGCTGCAGTATATATGAAAGTTAATACTATGGACTATGAGACAATCCCCTGACATTGGCATATGGATTCCTTCTTAATGAAGGATAGTAAATTCGTCAAATATTTCTCAAGAATTGAAAACCGTTTTGGAAAAAAAAACTCAGGCACGGCCAGTAACCCGCCTATGATGTGGGAGGCCATTAAGACTTTTGCACGAGTTCTCATCATTTCATACTTGGCCACCCAGAAAAAAAGAGAGAACAACAGCGTCTACTCGAGGCTCATTTGAAGGCAGCTGAGACAACCTACGTTGATCGGCCCTCTATTGCTCAATTACAAAGAATTATAGCCATAGGGCAGCTCTGAATACTGCACTTCGCCAATCAGCAAAGAGGGAACGATTATTGGCAAAACAAAGACTATATGAATACAGCGATAAGCCTGGTAGATAACTTGCATATCTTGCAATGATAAAAAAAGCCGCTCAAGCGATCATGTCCATTAGGAAAAGTGCTGCTACTTTGCCTCATGACCGGAAAAGGATCAATACAGCCTTCAGAAAGTTTTATTCTGATCTGTATAAATCACAGGATTGTGAAGACAGAGCTAAGCAGATAGAGTCCTTTTCTAAAAGCCTGGTCTTTCCGGACTTAATCCCGAAAGGGGTGTCGGTCCTGAATGCTCTCCTGACAACCTCGAAAGTACTTGATGAAATCAGGCAGCTTCAGAGCGGTAAAGCACCTGGCCCAGATGGATTCCTGGCTGAATTCTACAAAGACTTTGTAGGGGAACTGCGTGGTCCACTTATAGACATATATAAATATTCATAGAGTCAGGGCTGCCTCCCGTCTTCGATGAGAGAAGCAAGTATTTCTCTTATCATTAAAAAAAGGAAAAGCCCCAGAAGATTGCACATCATACAGACCAATATCTTTGCTAAATTTGGATTTTAAAATTCTTTCTAAAACATTAGCATTAAGGCTGGAGAGGGTTTTACCACACATCATAAAAGAGGATCAGACGGGGTTCATTAAGGACCATACATCATCTAATAGTATTAGAAGGGTTTTAAATGTGATTCAAGTCTGTCATCACGAAAGAATACCGGGAATAGTAGTATCTTTAGATGTAGAAAAGGCATTCGATCGGGTTGAATGGTCATATCTGATTTACACACTGGAAATGTTCGGTGTCAGAGATGTATTCGCCAAATGGGTCTCAATACTGTACAATGATCCCAAAGCAGCCGTGATTACTCATGGTTTATGCTCGGATAGCTTCAGTGTGGGTAGCAGTTGTCGTCAGGAATGTCCTCTCTCACCGTTATTATTCACGCTAATAATTGAACCACTAGCAGAAACGATACAGGCTGATTTTCATATAATGGCTTTCAGGGTTAGTTCGGGTAAACATAAAATTACCATGAACGCAGACGATATTCTCCTTTTTCTTAATAATCCTTTGATACCTATGCCCCGCCTGATCCAAGTATTTAATTTATTCAGTGCGTTCTCAGGTTACAAACTCAATTTCGTAAAATTGGAGGCCATGCCAATGGGTGGTTTCACTAGTATGTCCAATTTATCGGACGGATCTCGCTTTCCATTTCGGTGGTCTCTGGAGAGTTTTTTTTATATTCAGGGATTTTTATCACCCCAGTATTTGGTCAGCTGTACAAAGCCAATTTTGTGCACCTATTAGAGAGGATAAGGCAGGATCTTCAATTCTGGGGGGATCTCCTGATATTTTGGTTTGGCAGAATAGCTCTAATTAAAATGAATATTTTGCCTCTCTTCTTTTACCCTATGTGATTGCTCCCTGGGGTGATTTTGCCCAGGCATTGTGCAAACTATACAGTTGGATTGTTTCTTTCATTTGGAATCATGGACGGCCCCTTATTAAATTAAAGAAGCTGCAGCTTCCACAAGCAAGGGGAGAACTGGATTTTCCAGACTTTAGGAATAATCAGCTGATTTCTCTATTAATCTACATAGCCGATTGGATCTCGTGTGACCCGCAATCAATCTGGCTGGACATTGAGGCTCCTCAAGCAAAGTGTTCCCTCATTAATCTCTTATTTTTAAATAAGATGAAAGTCATTATGGACCATTATAAAAACCCTCATACAATTAACGCTTGAAAGATAATGCGGCATGACGAAGGTAATTCACAAAAAAATCCTCACCTTATAATGCGCTGACAGAAATCTTGGGAGCAGAAATTGGAGTAGATCTAGTATCGCATTTCCTGGGCTTTTCCTGGGCTTTTCGAACCTGCCCTCCCAGGATGTGCACAGGAGAAGATTAATTTCCATTCTCTCCTTTTGTGCAAGGAAAGACATCTTGGTAAATTGGGTAGCTGAGGGCCCTCCAGGACTTTCGAATTAGCACAAGTTAGTCATGCAATGTTTTCCCCTTGACTTCCTTACGAATATGTTGCACCAGAAAAACCTGAATTAATCTATAAAATATGGCAGCCCTTCCTGAATAAATATTTTGGCCATATTATCAGGGGCTTTTATCGAGGTGTGGCAGTGGATCTGGCTGGTCCGGCGGCCCCCCAGGAGAGGAATCCCATATGAATACCGGTTTTATTATGACTTGATGTTAATTCATTCTCAGCATGTACTTCATTATTTAATTACTGTGGGTTTTTTTGGAGTAATCTAAGATATTGTATTATATGCTTTGGTTATTTGTAGGTGAGATGAGTTCTTAGTTGAGTGCTATTTTTCTTTCTGTTTTTGATGTGTTTGTTGTGTTTTGGTAAATACTTATTTAATATTTAATGGTATATTAGCAATTATATTCGTTTATGTTTTTTGTAAGTTTGTAAAAAATGTTTTAAAAAATTCTTTTTTCTTCAAAAAAATATGTATAAAAAAGGCATGGATTTATGAGTCAGTGACGGATTGAATATGATAACGGCTATGAAACAGAAAGGACTGGGGGCAGTGACTGCGGAGACCTGACGGAAGTTCAGTAATATCTCACAGTCACGAGTATTCAGCCATCACTCTTTCTGACAAATGGAATGAAATGTAATGCAGAGCAAGAGAACTGGTGTCCTTTTGTACATGGAATGCTGAACGACAATGTGAATGGAACATGACAATTTTAAATGTGATGAGCAGAATTATATTTTTAATATAGACTGTTTAATCACATTTTATACAGGCTGTTAATATTGTTTATAAATGGATTGGATAATCAGAAATAAAAACAGGCACAGATAACAAAGTGCGTGGGGTTACAGGGAGTTACAGCAGACTGAGAGTGAGGATACAACTCGTACTGAGCTGATACAGAGATGATGGGCTGCATGGCAACCATCGTTGCTGAAATTATTCAGAGAAACGTATTGAAAATGTTCAGAGACTAAGGAGACAATTTTGGTCATAAAACGCACAGACAATGTCCTAATTAATACACTATTCCGATTTTTTTCTTCAAGTGTAGCTGTATTTCAAAGGCTTTATAAAGCAAAATAACGTTGATAAGATCCACGCATTTATTTTCAGAACTTAAAGAAGGAACCGAATCCAGTGTAACACATGTGTCACTGGCACAAGTAATGGGAACAGGAATGGAGCATATTGTCCAAATATAACAGGGTTCAACATCTAGACCATTCAAACAATAAAGCAAGATATTAGAGATGGTGGAACTCTGAAAAGCAAATGCAAAATGATGGAGAAATGTAACAGATGACGCATGATCTGGGCAGAGACACAGATTTAACATATCGCATCTGATATGAACCTGTTCTGAACAAGGCATATTGGACTCAAAAAATATAAATTCCATTTTTTCTCTGCCCCGATACTGCCAGAACTGTGGGGTTTTTCTCCAGAACTTTCAATTGGTGCAATGCCAGGAAACAGAGAGTAATAATGGGCGGTTGCTTTTTGGACTGGAGGCTTGTGCCCCGCAATATTCCACAGAGGTCGGGTCGAGGTTTTCATTGTTTGTCATTGATGTAAATGTTTTGCATGAGAATATGGAAGGCATAGTTAGTAAGTTTGCGGATGACACCAAAACTGGTGGCACAGTGGACAGTAGAGAAGGTTTTCTATAATTACAAAAGGATCTTTGTCAAATGGGGCAATAGGCTGATAAATAGCAGAGAGAGTTCAATTTGGATGAATGAGAGGTGCAGACAATACTGTTTGTTTCCTGCTGTCTGATGCACGAAGAATGGGACGATTTTATTCCCCACCTCCTGGGTTCAACACGTCGATATACTTCATGATATTTGAGCGGCCTTATCCCCTCCGTGGTTACGCTCTTGCTCTTAATGTAGTTGCACAATTTCTTTGGATTATCCTTAAACTTTTTGGCCCATGCTATCTCATATCTCCTTTTTGCTTTCATGATTTCTCTCGAAATAATGCCCACACTCTTTATATTGATTAACTTTATTCAATTGAATGAAGTGTGTTTATCTGAAGTATGATTTTCTTTGATTCTTGAATGAATAACTCAATAACTGTATGTTTCCATTGTTCCTTAACCTTACCAGCCTTACCCTTCACACTAACAGGAACATAATGCCTCTCAACTCACGTCGTCACATTGTTGGACGCCTCCCACTTGGCAGACGTCATTATACCTCTCAATGGTCTATTCCAATCAAACCTGGAAAGTCCTTGTCCCATGCGATGAAAATCTATGATACACCAATAAAAAGAAATTAATGAAATGCTTATTCTTTTCCATAACCATTGTGGAACTAATAGAGTAATGATTGGAATACCCAAAATATTCCCTCACGTTTACTTCAGTCACTTGCCCTGCCTATTGCACAAAAGTTGGTCTGGTTTTGTTCCTTCTCTATTAGGATCATCTAAACATTGATGAAGAATATTTTCGTGAACACATTGGACAAATTGTTCACCATCCAACTCTTTAACACTGTGGTAGTCTCAGTCAGTATTTCGAAAATTAAAATCCGCTGTTATTATAACCTTATTAAGCTAAAATATATCCAAGATTTCTCGGCATGTTTATTTCTCAATTGCTTTCTTACTGTTGGAGAGCGTATGGTACAATACAATCAACGTGCTATTTCCTTTCTTATTTTTAATTTCTACGAGCATATTTTCACTGGACAAATTTTTCACTTATGAGAATTTTGTGCAATCTCTTCAAAGTGATATTTAATTTCTTATGTTTAATACGACCCACATACTTTAACTGGATGATTTTTCAGAAATATCTTCCCAAGATACAGCAATAATTTATTCTTTAATCAAATATGGCAATCCTCCTCCTCCCCGCCCAATGCATGCCTTTTTCTATCTTTTCTAATGATAATTACACCTGGAACGTTGAATTGCCAGTCTTGATCATCTCTCACGCGAAAGTGAGGACGGTAGATGCTGGAGATTAGAGTCGAGAGTGTAGTGCTGGAAAAGTACCGCTGGTCAAGCAGCATCCGAGGAGCAGGAAAACCGACGTTTCAGGCAAACGTCCTTCATCAGCCCCTTCCTGATTAGGGGCTTTTGCCCGAAACATCGATTTTCCTGCTCTTCTTATGCTTTCTGACCTGGTCTGCCTTCCCAGCACTACACACCCGACTTGAACATCTCTCAACCAACTATCCATAAGAAATATGATGTCCCAGTCCCATGTTCTTAATTATGCCCTGAGTTCGTCAGCCTTCCCAGTGAGACCCCTTCCATTAGAATAAATGAAATTTAGTGCTTCAGAATTACTATTTACTTTTCACTCTCTCGTCTTTCTTTTCTAACTGACATACTCTCCTCACATTCATAAACTTCCCCATTCATCCTAACATTTGTAATGCTACTTGGAATATCTCCCTTGCCCTCTCTATCAATACAGAGAAGGAGAAAATCTCCCTGCTAAGATATTGTTTGCTTTCCAGATTAGATTAGATCAATCCTTTCTGATCAGGTCTTTTCTATTTTAAAATAGATTGCAATCTCCCACAACTCTAAATTCTTCAACAACACAGCAGCTCTTCAGCCATCGATTTTTCTCTTTTAACCTTTTGCTCCCTTTCAGTTCAGTTTGGCACTGGGAGTAAACCAGAAATTACTACTTTTAAGGTTATATTTCTAATCTGCGATCCCACCTCTTAAATGTACTCTGTACTGCTTTAATCGTTCCCTAAAAATATCATTCCTATCAACATGTACTATAACTTTTGACTGCTCAATCTCCCCTTTAACAATGTTCTTGAAGATGTTCTTAATCCTCGCACAGGGAAAGCAACAAACCATCCTAAATCTATGGTTACTGCCACAAAATCTCCTGTTGATGCCCTTGACAGAAGAGTCCACTGTAGCAATAATTCTGCTAAATCTTCTCAAACGCTGCCGATCATGAGAATCATTCCAAGTGTCCAAAAATTGATTGGTCTGCCATGTCCCTCAGAGAGACAACACCATTCAGCAGTTCTAAAAACTGAAAATCATTTTGATAGAGGAATAGCCACCGGAAAGGTTGCAGTGAAGGTTCACAAGGATGCTGCCTGGTATGGAGGGTGTTAACTGTGAAGAGAGGTTGAGTAGGTTAGGTTTGTTTTCAGGAGAAAAAAGGAGATGACGGAGGACCTGATTGAGGTTTACAAAATCATGAAGGATATCGACAGGATAGGTGGAGATAAGCTTTTTTCCCAGGGTGAAGGATTTAATAACGAGAGGTCACGCTTTCAAGGTGAGAGGAGAAAAGTTTAAGAGGAATATACACGCCAATTGATTCACACTGAGGGCGGTGAGTGTATAGAACAGGTTGCCAGCAGAGGTCGTAGAGGCAGGCACGGTAGATTCTTTAAGATGCGTCTGGACAGAGGCATGAGTAGGTGGGGAGCAGAGGGATACAAATGCTTCGGAACTGGGCAACAGGCTTAGATTGTACGTTTGGATTGGCTTAAGCTTGGAGGGCCGAAGGGCCAGTTCCTGAACTGTAAATTTTCTTTGTTATTTGTTCTTTCGAAAAATTGGTCTTTGCTTCAGAATTGGGAAAATGTATCTGTGTTTCAGCACCTTGACGAGTTTAATGGGATAACAGTGCATTATTTCAATGAACAGACTGCGAAACTGAAGCGTGAGAAACTGGAAACCTGGATTACAAAACAAACATGTGCAACAACATCACATTTTTTGGGAAGGCAAAATAAATCTTGATGTATTTGAAAACCAAATACATTTACAAATATGAACGTTTTTTCAACAGTTTGCAGATTAATGATGAGACCAATTTCAGAGTTTTTAAATTGTTATGATTTCTTCCCTCAGCATGGTCATTAAACTGGCTCTGCCTGTTTATTCGACTAACCTTTACTTTCTACTCGGTTTCTGACCTGCTGCTTTGGTTCCCAGCCTCCTGTATCTTCATTTTAAATCTGCACGAACACGCCTCCCCTCCAGGATGTTGGGGACCCTCCAGTTATAGTGCACACTTTCCTGTTTGTACAGTTCCCACGTGCACTGGATGCTATTCGAATCATTCAAAAATCAGAAACAATCCTCCCAAACTAGCTCTTTGCCACATATTCCACTGTACTATCTTCCTCTTCTTTGTCTCACTTTCAGGTGGCACAGGGAGTAATCCCAAGATTACAACCCTGGAGATCCTGCTTTTAAACTTACTCCGAATTCCCTGAACTTTCTTTGCAGGACCTTTCAACCTTTCACTCTTCTTACCGATATCATTGGTATCAACGTGGACCACGACGGCTGGCTGTTTACCCTCCCACTTCAATATGCCTTGAGCATGCTCAGAGACATTCTTGACCCTGGCACCTACAGCTATTTTTTATGAAGAAATCATAAAACCGTAGAATCTCTACAGTGGGTAAACAGGCCAATTCACACAGCACGTCAACGCTGACCTTCCAAAGAGTCACCCACCCTGACCTATTCACCATCTCTATTATTCCACATTTAACCCTGACGAATGCATCTTACTGTCAACTATTGGCAAAAAACTAAACAACCCAGACCCATTTCTCTACACTATGTTGAATCTGCTTTCTCACAACAGATACTGCCAGAACTACTGAACATTCCAACTTCTGGTTTTGACACCGATGATGAGTGCATATTGATAAAAATGAATTGAAAAAATTCAACAGTTGAATTTAAACTCGAGGGAGAAAACTAAATATTTGGTCGTTCAGTAATGTCATTAAAGTTTCATTAAATTACTGC